>NC_057810.1:129850687-129851430 GCF_018294505.1 Triticum aestivum | reverse complement strand
GGACAGCGCCGCCGCCGGCACCTGGAAGGGGGAAACGGACGCGTCGGGTCTACACGGAGTGGATGTAGCTGTGGGTTTGGCCCGGATGTTGCTTCCCGGTGTCCCTCTGGGCCGACCCGACACAACTGGGTGGAGAGGTCCACTGGTCAAAGCCCGTCCGTGCAAAGTCAAAGGGCTAGATCCCGTGGTCAAACGCTACAGGGTTAGCCGGGACGGGGGCCCTGGGGGGTAGCAATGCCACCGGAGCGTCGTACCGGGCCATCATACATGCGGGGTGGTGTTGTGGCAAGTCCGAAGAGGCGGCACGCGTCTCCGGGTTGTGGCCCCCCTCACGGACGGCAATGAAACGGTAGTAGACGTTCTGCGGTAACGATGCAGCGTGAATATTATTAAATACTTGGAGCGCGATAAAATCATGAGTTTTTTACACAACATGGGCACATGTGCTATAGGACTGATGGTAATTTTTCATAATTTTTTGTGATGGAGAAGTATCTGAACACTTCCCTCTACGCGGATTGCTCTTCGCACGTCTACGACTGTGGCCGGCGGCCTCCGGGGGCTAGCATACCGTCAAATCTTGCGTAGGCGGCCTCTCACAAATCTGGAAGTGTTGAGGCGGTTGCAAACGCCCAGCACGCGTCTCCGGTGCGTGCCCCCCCCCCTCACGGACGCCGCCGCCGCCGGCACCTGGAGGGGGGAAACGGACGCGTCGGGTCTACACGGAGTGGATGTAGCTGTGG
>NC_057810.1:129849934-129850674 GCF_018294505.1 Triticum aestivum | reverse complement strand
CTACAGGGTTAGGCGGGACGGGGGCCCTGGGGGGTAGCAATGCCACCGGAGCGTCGCATTGGGCCCTCATACATGCGGGGTGGTGCGGTGGCATGTCCGAAGAGGCGGCACGCGTCTCCGGGGTGTGGCCCCCCTCACGGACGGTGATGACACGGTAGTAGACGTTCTGCGGAAATGATGCGGCGTGAATATTATTAAATACCCGGAGCGCGATAAAATCATGAGTTTTTTACATGACGTGGGCACATGTGCTATAGGACCGATGGTAATTTTTCATAATTTTTCGTGATGGAGAAGTATCTGAACACTTCCGTCTACGCGGATTGCTCTTCGCGCGTCTACGACTGTGGCCGGCGGCCTCCGGGGGCTAGCATACCGTCAAATCTTGTTTAGGCGGCCTCTCACAAGTCTGGAAGTGTTGTGGCGGTTGCAAATGCCCGGCACGCGTCTCCGGGGTGTGCCCCCCCCCTCACGGACGGCGCCGCCGCCGGCACCTGGAGGGGGGAAACGGACGCGTCGGGTCTACACAGAGTGGATGTAGCTGTGGGTTTGGCCCGGATGTTGCTCCCGGGTGTCCCTATCGGCCGAACTGACACAACCGGGTGGAGAGGTCCACTGGTCAAAGCCCGTCCGTGCAAAGTCAAAGGGCTAGATCGCGTGGTCAAACGCTACAGGGTTAGGCGGGACGGGGGCACTGGGGGGTAGCAATGCCGCCGGCCCGTCGTACCGGGCCCTCATAC
>NC_057810.1:129849007-129849924 GCF_018294505.1 Triticum aestivum | reverse complement strand
CCGGCACCTGGAGGGGGGGGGGGAACGGACCCGTCGGGTCTACACGGAGGGGATCTTGCTTTGGGTCTGGCCCGGATGTTGCTCCAAAGTGTTCCTATTTGCTGACCTAACACAACCGGGTGGAGAGGCCCACTGGTCAAATCCCGTCCGTGCAAAGTCAAAGGGCTAGATCCGGTGGTCAAACGCTACATGGTTAGGCGGGACAGGGGCCCTGGGGGGTAGCAATGCCACCAGAGCGTCGCATTGGGCCCTCATACATGCGGGGTGGTGCGGTGGCATGTCCGAAGAGGCGGCACGCGTCTCCGGGGTGTGGCCCCCCTCACGGACGGCGATGACACGGTAGTAGACGTTCTGCGGAAACGATGCGGCGTGAATATTATTAAATACTCGGAGCGCGATAAAATCATGAGTTTTTTACATGACGTGGGCACATGTGCTATAGGACCGATGGTAATTTTTCATAATTTTTCGTGATGGAGAAGTATCTGAACACTTCCCTCTACGCGGATTGCTCTTCGCGCGTCTACGACTGTGGCCGGCGGCCTCCGGGGGATAGCATACCGTCAAATCTTGTGTAGGCGGCCTCTCACAAGTCTGGAAGTGTTGTGGCGGTTGCAAATGCCCGGCACGCGTCTCCGGGGTGTGCCCCCCCCCCCTCACGGACGGCGCCGCCGCCGGCACCTGGAGGGGGGAAACGGACGCGTCGGGTCTACACAGAGTGGATGTAGCTGTGGGTTTGGCTCGGATGTTGCTCCCGGGTGTCCCTATGGGCCGAACTGACACAACCGGGTGGAGAGGTCCACTGGTCAAAGCCCGTCCGTGCAAAGTCAAAGGGCTAGATCCCGTGCTCAAACGCTACAGGGTTAGGCGGGACGGGGGCACTGGGGGGTAGCAATGCCGCCGGCCCGTCGTACCGG
>NC_057810.1:129847861-129848997 GCF_018294505.1 Triticum aestivum | reverse complement strand
GGCATGTCTAAAGAGGCGGCACGCGTGTCCGGGGTGTGCCCCCCTCACGGACGGCGCCGCCGCCGGCACCTGGAGGGGGGAAACGGACGCGTCGGGTCTACACGGAGGGGATCTTGCTGTGGGTCTGGCCCGGATGTTGCTCCAAAGTGTTCCTATGGGCTGACCTAACACAACCGGGTGGAGAGGCCCACTGGTCAAATCCTGTCCGTGCAAAGTCAAAGGGCTAGATCCGCTGGTCAAACGCTACAGGGTTAGGCGGGACGGGGGCCCTGGGGGGTAGCAATGCCACCGGAGCGTCGCATCGGGCCCTCATACATCTGGGGTGGTGCGGTGGCATGTCCGAAGAGGCGGCACGCGTCTCCGGGGTGTGGCCCCCCTCACGGACGGCGATGACACGGTAGTAGACGTTCTGCGGAAACGATGCGGCGTGAATATTATTAAATACTCGGAGCGCGATAAAATCATGAGTTTTTTACATGACGTGGGCACATGTGCTATAGGACCAATGGTAATTTTTCATAATTTTTCGTGATGGAGAAGTATCTGAACACTTCCGTCTACGCGGATTGCTCTTCGCGCGTCTACGACTGTGGCCGGCGGCCTCCGGGGGCTAGCATACCGTCAAATCTTGCGTAGGCGGCCTCTCACAAGTCTGGAAGTGTTGTGGCGGTTGCAAATGCCCGGCACGCGTCTCCGGGGTGTGCCCCCCCCCCACACGGACGGCGCTGCCGCCGGCACCTGGAGGGGGGAAACGGACGCGTCGGGTCTACACGGAGTGGATGTAGCTGTGGGTTTAGCCCGGATGTTGCTCCCGGGTGTCCCTATGGGCCGAACTGACACAACCGGGTGGAGAGGTCCACTGGTCAAAGCCCGTCCGTGCAAAGTCAAAGGGCTAGATCGCGTGCTCAAACGCTACAGGGTTAGGCGGGACGGGGGCACTGGGGGGTAGCAATGCCGTCGGCCCGTCGTACCGGGCCCTCATACATGCGGGGTGGTGTGGTGGCATGTCTGAAGAGGCGGCACGCGTGTCCGGGGTGTGCCCCCCCTCACGGACGGCGCCGCCGCCGGCACCTGGAGGGGGAAACGGACGCGTCGGGTCTACACGGAGGGGATCTTGCTGTGGGTCTGGCCCGGAT
>NC_057810.1:129846725-129847827 GCF_018294505.1 Triticum aestivum | reverse complement strand
GTGTCCGGGGTGTGCCCCCCTTCACGGACGGCGCCGCCGCCGGCACGTGGAGGGGGAAACGGACGCGTCGGGTCTACACGGAGGGGATCTTGCTGTGGGTCTGGCCCGGATGTTGCTCCAAAGTGTTCCTATGGGCTGACCTAACACAACCGGGTGGAGAGGCCCACTGGTCAAATCCCGTCCATGCAAAGTCAAAGGGCTAGATCCGGTGGTCAAACGCTACACGGTTAGGCGGGACGGGGGCCCTGGGGGTAGCAATGCCACCGGAGCGTCGCATCGGGCCCTCATACATGTGGGGTGGTGTGGTGGCATGTCCGAAGAGGCGGAATGCGTCTCCGGGGTGTGGCCCCCCTCATGGACGGCGATGACACGGTAGTAGACGTTCTGCGGAAACGATGCGGCGTGAATATTATTAAATACTCGGAGCGCGATAAAATCATGAGTTTTTTACATGACGTGGGCACATGTGCTATAGGACCGATGGTAATTTTTCATAGTTTTTCATGATGGAGAAGTATGTGAACACTTCCCTCTATGCGGATTGCTCTTCGCGCGTCTACGACTGTGGCCGGCGGCCTCCGGGGGCTACCATACCGTCAAATCTTGCATAGGCGGCCTCTCACAAGTCTGGAAGTGTTGTGGCGGTTGCAAATGCCCGGCACGCATCTCCGGGGTGTGCCCCCCCCTCACGGACGGCGCCGCTGCCGGCACCTGGAGGGGGAAACGGACGCGTCGGGTCTACACGGAGTGGATGTAGCTGTGGGTTTGGCCCGGATGTTGCTCCCGGGTGTCCCTATGGGCCGAACTGTCACAACCGGGTGGAGAGGTCCACTGGTCAAAGCCCGTCCGTGCAAAGTCAAAGGGCTAGATCGCGTGGTCAAACGCTACAGGGTTAGGCGGGACGGGGGCACTAGGGGGTAGCAATGCCGCCGGCCCGTCGTACCGGGCCCTCATACATGTGGGGTGGTGTGGTGGCATGTCTGAAGAGGCGGCACGCGTGTCCGGGGTGTGCCCCCCCTCACGGACGGCGCCGCCGCCGGCACCTGGAGGGGGGAAACGGACGCGTCGGGTCTACACGGAGGGGATCTTGCTGTGGGTCTGG
>NC_057810.1:129845685-129846707 GCF_018294505.1 Triticum aestivum | reverse complement strand
CCCCCCTCACGGACGGCGCCGCCGCCGGCACCTGGAGGGGGGAAACGGACGCGTCGGGTCTACACAGAGGGGATCTTGCTGTGGGTCTGGCCCGGATGTTGCTCCAAAGTGTTCTTATGGGCTAACCTAACACAACCGGGTGGAGAGGCCCACTGGTCAAATCCCGTCCGTGCAAAGTCAAAGGGCTAGATCCGGTGGTCAAACGCTACAGGGTTAGGCGGGACGGGGGCCCTAGGGGGTAGCAATGCCGCCGGAGCGTCGCATCGGGCCCTCATACATGTGGGGTGGTGCGGTGGCATGTCCGAAGAGGCGGCACGCGTCTCCGGGGTGTGGCCCCCCTCACGGACGGCGATGACACGGTAGTAGACGTTCTGCGGAAACGATGCGGCGTGAATATTATTAAATACTCGGAGCGCGATAAAATCATGAGTTTTTTACATGACGTGGGCACATGTGCTATAGGACCGATGGTAATTTTTCATAATTTTTCGTGATGGAGAAGTATCTGAACACTTCCGTCTACGCGGATTGCTCTTCGCGCGTCTACGACTGTGGCCGGCGGCCTCCGGGGGCTAGCATACCGTCAAATCTTGCGTAGGCGGCCTCTCACAAGTCTGGAAGTGTTGTGGCGGTTGCAAATGCCCGACACGCGTCTCCGGGGTGTGCCCCCCCCTCACGGACGGCACTGCCGCCGGCACCTGGAGGGGGGAAACGGACGCGTCGGGTCTACACGGAGTGGATGTAGCTGTGGGTTTGGCCCGGATGTTGCTCCCGGGTGTCCCTATGGGCCGAACTGACACAACCGGGTGGAGAGGTCCACTGGTCAAAGCCCGTCCGTGCAAAGTCAAAGGGCTAGATCGCGTGCTCAATCGCTACAGGGTTAGGCGGGACGGGGGCACTGGGGGGTAGCAATGCCGTCGGCCCGTCGTACCGGGCCCTCATACATGCGGGGTGGTGTGGTGGCATGTCTGAAGAGGCAGCACGCGTGTCCGGGGTGTGCCCCCCCTCACGGACGGCGCCGC
>NC_057810.1:129844701-129845593 GCF_018294505.1 Triticum aestivum | reverse complement strand
CGCCGCCGCCGGCACGTGGAGGGGGAAACGGACGCGTCGGGTCTACACGAAGGGGATCTTGCTGTGGGTCTGGCCCGGATCTTGCTCCAAAGTGTTCCTATGGGCTGACCTAACACAACCGGGTGGAGAGGCCCACTGGTCAAATCCCGTCCGTGCAAAGTCAAAGGGCTAGATCCGGTGGTCAAACGCTACAGGGTTAGGCGGGACGGGGGCCCTGGGGGGTAGCAATGCCACCGGAGCGTCGCATCGGGCCCTCATACATGTGGGGTGGTGCGGTGGCATGTCCGAAGAGGCGGCACGCATCTCCGGGGTGTGGCCCCCCTCACGGACGTCGATGACATGGTAGTAGACGTTCTGCGGAAACGATGCGGCATGAATATTATTAAATACTCGGAGCGCGATAAAATCATGAGTTTTTTACATGACGTGGGCACATGTGCTATAGGACCGATGGTAATTTTTCATAATTTTTCGTGATGGAGAAGTATCTGAACACTTCCGTCTACGCGGATTGCTCTTCGCGCGTCTACGACTGTGGCCGGCGGCCTCCGGGGGCTAGCATACCGTCAAATCTTGTTTAGGCGGCCTCTCACAAGTCTGGAAGTGTTGTGGCGGTTGCAAATGCCCGGCACGCGTCTCCGGGGTGTGCCCCCCCCCCCTCACGGACGGCGCCGCCGCCGGCACCTGGAGGGGGGAAACGGACGCGTCGGGTCTACACAGAGTGGATGTAGCTGTGGGTTTGGCCCGGATGTTGCTCCCGGGTGTCCCTATGGGCCGAACTGACACAACCGGGTGGAGAGGTCCACTGGTCAAAGCCCGTCCGTGCAAAGTCAAAGGGCTAGATCGCGTGGTCAAACGCTACAGGGTTAGGCGGGACGGGGGCACTGGGGGG
>NC_057810.1:129835385-129843097 GCF_018294505.1 Triticum aestivum | reverse complement strand
TGCCCCCCCTCACGGACGGCGCCGCCGCCGGCACCTGGAGGGGGGAAACGGACGCGTCGGGTCTACACGGAGGGGATCTTGCTGTGGGTCTGGCCCGGATGTTGCTCCAAAGTGTTCCTATGGGCTGACCTAACACAACCGGGTGGAGAGGCCCACTGGTCAAATCCTGTCCGTGCAAAGTCAAAGGGCTAGATCCGGTGGTCAAACGCTACAGGGTTAGGCGGGACGGGGGCCCTGGGGGGTAGCAATGCCACCGGAGCGTCGCATCGGGCCCTCATACATGCGGGGTGGTGCGGTGGCATGTCCGAAGAGGCGGCACGCGTCTCCGGGGTGTGGCCCCCCTCACGGACGGCGATGACACGGTAGTAGACGTTCTGCGGAAACGATGCGGCATGAATATTATTAAATACTCGGAGCACGATAAAATCATGAGTTTTTTACATGACGTGGGCACATGTGCTATAGGACCGATTGTCAGGACCCCGACTCGATGTCACATCGATCTAGCTGGTAACACCTCATATCACTTTGCGGCCTCACGCACGGTATCCCCACGGGTGTCGTCTTACCTTTTTCCCGGGACCGTTTGCGCCTTTTGGCTCACGTATATGATAGTGTCGCTAGCATCCATATGATAAAGAGCCCGGGCTGACATGACTAGTCGTAAACCCAAAGTGGCAGAGACTTACAGGGACAGGCATCCATGACCCAGCTTCGAACGTGTCGGTCATCAGCAAGTGGGTCCGGGCTGTAGCACTGGGCTAGCAGGACTCCGGTAAACCGGGCTGTAGCGGGCTAACAGGACTCCGGTACTCAAAGCGTGACATTTCCCCGAAGGGACAGACACAGGAACGAAGAAGGACACATGCCGGCCAGCCTAAGTGTTCCAGAGCAGTAGCAAGCTACCATGGCTCAGCGGTAACAGTAGGAGACATTTCCCGGTAAGAGAGGCTACTAAAGATAAACAACTAGATAGTCAGATCCCACACATACCAAGCATTTCAATCATACACACAATATGCTCGATATGTGCAAATACAACAAAGCATCACAACATGACTCTATGACACAAGTACTTTATTTAAGGCTCAGGGAGCCATACATAACATACACACAAAGGTACGGGTCTCACGACCCAACATACAAGTTATACAATCATACAAGCCAACAGCGGAAGTAACTTGTCTGAGTACAGACAACTAGTAAAATAAAAGAGGCTTGGAAAGCCTAGCTATACTATGTGGTCCTTCACAAGCTCAGGGTCACCACCTGGGTCTTTAGCCTACTCATTGATGTCAACGTCTACATAGAACCCATCAGAAGGGGTTGCAGCGTCTTCTGTAAAAATGTAGATTATAGCAACATGAGTACAAAGGTACTCAGCAAGACTTACATCAGATCCTACATACATGCATAGTATCAAGAAGGGTTGGTGGAGTTATTGCAGCAAGCCAGCTTTGACTCTTGGCTAGACTATCCTACGATACTCCAACTTGAAATAGTTTTGCGCACACGAGTCCACTACTCACCACTTCAATACACTACCGAGGATCCGCCTCCGTCTTCCTACGGAAGAGCCATCCTCGGCACTCACACTTGTCTTGAGACTTTTAGTAGTTTCCATTTACTTGTCTATGAACTGTATAGGCAACCAAGTAGTCCTTTACCGCGGACGCGGCTATTCGAATAGATCATGTTAACCCTGCAGGGGTGTACTTCTTCATACACGCTCTCACCACTTACCGTCGTTTACACAACATGTACTCGGCAACCTTCAAGCGGAAGCCCAACGTGGGTGTCGGCCACGACCTACCTAATCACCTAAGCCTCCAGTCCAGGTTTATCGCCTATTCAGGTTCCATCCGCAGGGAGTCCGGCCGAGGTTTCCCATACGGCCCCGAACGATGTGAACAGGGTTCCCGAGATACCTAACGGGTATTCGGTACACCGTGCCACGTACCTACCGCATCACAGCCCACCCCTACGGTCAGCGCTGTCCACGGCCTCCAGTAGGCTACAAACACCAGAAACTACTTGCAACTCCTGGACGGAGAGCTAGGGTGAATAAGAAGTCGAGAGGGTCCATTGGTTTCGGGCCCAATGCATGGTAGTAGCTGATTCTTAAATCACACATACAGATCTCAGTGCTTAAGGTCGGCTTCAATGAAACAACCCACCATGTGCTCCTACATGGCCTCTCATCGATACCTTTACCAAATCGTGTTCACCACACCACTCTTATTACCGACATAATCATTTCACTCTAGCCCATCACCCAGATGAACCAGACCTGACACAACTCTAAGCATAGCAGGCATAGCAAGGTAGGAACAACACATACATATGGCTCAATCAACTCCTACACATGCTAGTGGGTTTCATCTAGTTACTGTGGCAATGACAGGTCATGCAGAGGAAATGGGTTCAACTACCGTAGCACACAGCAGTTTGAATCGCGTTGTCTTAATGCAGTAAAAGAGAGCAGGAGCGAGAACATGGGATTGTATCGATATGATCAAATGGTTGGTTGCTTGCCTGATGGTTCGTTGCACGGATACGATTCTTCGTTAGGGTAATCCCGATACTCCTCGGGGACAGATCCTGTCGCAAAGGATAACGATACACAGGCATCACCAAACAATGTGCAACAATATGATGCATGCATGAAACATGGCAATATGAGTGTGTTGGGCTAATGCAACTAAAGCCAGAAGTGTTTGAGCAAATTTGAATCAAAGATTCAAATTCCAAATTCAAATATGGCCTTTTAAAGTGCCTTTTCTTATTCTGCTTAAAACATCAAGTTAACTTGTTTGATCATGCATGAAAATAGTACAGATGGATAGATTGGATTTTTCTGATCATTTTTCATATATTATTTGTCCAATTTGGAGTTACAGAATAAAAGTTATGAATTTTTGAAGTTTAAATAATATTCTGGAATTTCCTGATTTAATTTAAATCCAGAATAACATTTACTGCGTCAGCCTGACGTCACAGGGACGTCAGCAGGTCAACAGGGCTGGCTCGGGTCAAACCTGACGTGTGGGGTCCACACGTCAGTGACCAGGGGCTAATCCCGCGTTGACCCGGGGCTGGTTAGCTTTGACTAAGCCCTGGGGGCCCACTGTCAGCGTCAGTGGTGGTGGATTAGTGGCTAATTAGCTAGGCCACGTCAGCTCGCCGGAGTTCTGGCCGGCGGCGACCAACAGTGCGGCGGCGATAGTGGTTTTGGTCGTTTCGGCCACCAAATGGAACGTGGCGACCACCGGAGTGAAGCTGAGGACGACCCGCGGCTCTTGGCGGAGTCAGTTAGGGTCGGGGTGGCCGGAGTTGGCGCCGGCGACGACTCTGGCGGCCACCGGGGTTCGGCCGAAGACGAACTCGACGCTGGAGGGTTCGGTGAGGCTCGGGGAGTGGCTGGTTAGGTGCTGTGGGACTCGGTGAGCATGATGGACTCCAGGTTGTGGCCGGAGGGTGACCGGGAGCACGTCGGCGACGAGCTCCACGACGGTGGGTGCGGTTGAGCTTCGGGAGGTTGCTACACGGCTCGGGAGCAAGAACGGAAGGGAGGGGAAGATGGCTAAGCTCACAGTGAGTGCGGCGGAGTCCTTGGTGCGGCCGGAGATGGACCGGAGCGACGACGGCGTTGAAGGGGATCTTCGGCGACGGCGAGCTCGGGCGAGGTCGTTGCGGTGGTCTCGGGCGTTGCGAGCGCTCGGGGCTCGGCTGCTCGATGAAGTGGACGGCGGCGAAGCTCGTGGACACGGTGGCACGGCGTGGGGTGGTCGGAGGGCGTGGCTACGACGAGGGGGTGGCGGCGATGGCGTCGGCCATGGCTGGGGCGTGCGAAGGGGAGGAGCTGGAGAGGAGAGGGGGTGTCTGGGGGGTTCAGAGGAGAGAGGGAGGCCGATTCACGGCGTTAGCCGGGCGAGGGAGGCGGCGAGGCGGCGAGCAGCTGCGTGGCGAGCTGCGGTGCCGCCGCCGAGCACCTTGGCTGCCTGCCTGGCGAGCCAAGCAGCTCGCTGGAGCGGTAGCCGGGCTGGGCCGGCCAGGTGGGCTGGCTGGTGGGCCTGCGGTGGCGCCAGGTAGGTTTTTCCCTTTTTTTCTATTTTCTGTTTTATTTAATATTTCTGCAACTTTGTTGAATTAAATAAAATACCTAGGCAACTCCAAAATTCACCAAACTACTCCTGGTCCATAGTTGGATTATTTCCAACATGAAACATTTTAGTTTGGAGATATTTGAGCATTTAAATATTTTATATTATTTTAAATGCCCAAATTCAAATATCTATGATTTAATTCAAAGACCCTATGATGGCCTAGAAAAATGTGCACCACTTTTGTCAGAGGTTCTGAACCAAGGCTAAAATGATGGACATTTTAGAAGGGCATTTCAGGTTCATTGAAGAAATATTTTAGTAACCCTAGTTGGTTTCAGAGGGGACTGGGGGTTCTGTCATCCCCATTTCAAGTTTCTGATGAAAGAGTAAACATGATGCAACACTCTAATGCATGACTAGCTAGGGTGTGACAACTCACCCCCACTCAAAAGAATCTCGTCCCGAGATTTGGGTTCCTCCGAGAAGAAGGCGGGATATTCAAGTCGAAGACGATCCTCCCTTTCCCAAGTTGCTTCATCCTCAGAGTGGTGCGACCATTGAACCTTGAGAAACTTGATATTATAGCGTCGCGTGGTACGTTCGGCTTGATCGAGGATACGAATGGGGTACTCTCGATATGTAAGATTATCTTGGAGATCAAGCGTTTCGTGGTCCACTTCACGGATAGGATCCGAGAAGCAACGCCTGAGTTGAGAAACGTGGAAGACATCGTGAACTCTGGAGAGGTGCGGAGGTAGTTCCAATTGGTAGGCAACTTCTCCTCGTTTGGCAAGAATGCGAAAAGGTCCAATGTAACGAGGAGCCAATTTGCCTTTGATACCGAAACGTTGGGTTCCCTTCAGAGGGGTGACCCGAAGATAAGCCTTCTCGTCAACCTCGAAAGTCATAGCCTTATGTTTTCGATCATATTGACTCTTTTGACGAGATTGGGCTGTTTTCAACTTTTCACGAACGATACGAACTTGTTCTTCTGCTTCCTGAATCATATCCGGGCCAAAGAATTGTCTTTCCCCGGTTTCTGACCAGTTAAGGGGTGTTCGACATCGTCGTCCATAGAGAACTTCAAAAGGGGCTTTACCCAAGCTAGATTGATAGCTGTTGTTGTAAGCGAATTCGGCAAATGGCAGGCACTTCTCCCAGTCCATTCCGAAAGAGATAACGGAGGCTCGAAGCATGTCTTCTAGAATCTGATTGACGCGTTCCACTTGACCACTTGACTGAGGGTGGAAAGCGGTGCTAAAGGAGAGACGAGTTCCCATAGCATTTTGGAAACTTTCCCAAAATCGAGAGGTGAAAAGACTTCCTCGATCCGAATTGATTTCCAAAGGAACACCATGGAGGGACACTATGCGGGAGATGTATAAGTCTGCCAGCTGACTAGCGGTTATACTCTCACGAACAGGTAAGAAATGAGCTACTTTGGAAAGACGATCGACCACGACGAAAATAGCATTATTCCCTCTCTTGGTCCTGGGAAAACCGGTAATGAAATCCATACCAATTTTATCCCATTTCCATTCAGGAATAGCTAAGGGTTGAAGGGTGCCAGCAGGCCGTTGATGCTCTGCTTTTACACATCGATAGACGTCGCAATTTGCAATATACTGAGCAATTTCTCTCTTCATCCTAGTCCACCAGAACCTCTGGCGTAGGTCCTGATACATTTTAGTACTACCGGGATGAATGGTGAGAGGAGATTCATGGGCTTCCTTAAGGATCAAACGCCTCAGGTTTCGCACTTTGGGAACCACTAGTCGATTCCCGAAGTATACGACTCCTTGATCATCAATGGAGAAACAACCCGCAATTCCTTTCTGAACGTTCCTCTTAATGCGGGAGATTCCCGGATCTACCTTCTGTGCTTTGATAATTTGATCCGTAAGGGTAGGTTTTGCCACCAAGGTGGAGAGAAAACCTTGAGGAACAATGTGAAGGTTAAGCTTTCGAAATTCCTCATGGAGAAGCGGTTGACTTTGTTGTAACATCAGGTTGTTACAATAAGATTTACGACTTAGCCATCAGCCATGACGTTGGCTTTCCCTGGGGTATAGGTTATTCCTAAGTCGAAGTCTGTGATCAATTCAACCCAACGTCTCTGTCTGAGATTCAAATCCGGTTGGGTGAAAATATACTTCAGACTTTGGTGATCAGTGAATATTTCGCAACGATTACCGAGGAGGTAATGTCGCCAGGTCTTAAGTGCATAGACTACGGCTGCAAGTTCCAGATCATGAGTAGGATAATTCTCCTCATGTGGGTGTAATTGCCGTGAAGCGTAAGCAATTACGTGTCGATCTTGCATAAGGATGCAACCTAGTCCTTGTCGCGAGGCGTCGCAGTAGATAACAAAGTCTTTGGAGAAGTCTGGCGGTACCAACACGGGAGCAGAAGTCAGGCGTCTTTTCAGTTCCTGAAAACTGTGCTCACATTGTGGAGTCCATTCGAACTTCTTATCTTTCTTGAGGAGTTCGGTTAGAGGTTTAGCAACTTTGGAGAAGTTCTCGACAAAGCGACGGCAATAGCTCGCTAAGCCTAGAAAACTCCGAACTTGCTTGACCGATTCGGGTGAAGTCCAGTCAAGGACGGCTTGAACTCACTCAGGGTTAACAGCAATACCTTTACCAGATATTACATGACCCAGATAGGTCACTTCTGGCAACCAGAATTCACATTTAGAAAATTTGGCATAGAGGCGATGCTCTCGAAGTTTCTGCAACACTAGCCTTAGATGTTCGGCATGTTCTTCCTCGTTCTTGGAGTAGATGAGTATATCATCGAGATAAACTACGACGAATTTATCCAAATACTCCATGAAGATTGAGTTCATTAACCGAGAAAAGGTGGCTGGAGCGTTGGTTAAACCGAAGGACATGACGGTGTACTCGTATTGGCCATAACGAGTAACAAAGGCCGTTTTAGGAATGTCCCCGTTTCTGATTTTGATTTGATGGTATCCCAACCTCAAATCCATCTTGGAAAAGACTGAGGATCCAGCGAGCTGATCATACAGATCGTTGATCCTGGGAAGTGGATATTTGTTTTTGATTGTGACCAAATTGACAGGTCGATAATCAACAACCATCCGGTCCGTACCATCCTTCTTCTTGACGAATAGGACGGGACAAGCCCACGGAGATGAACTAGGTCGGATGAAACCCTTTTTCAAGGACTCATCGAGTTGTTTCTTAAGCTCGGCTAGTTCTAGTGGTGCCATCTTATAAGGTCTTCTAGCAATCGGAACGGTTCCTGGAATGAGGTCTATTACAAACTCAACATCCCTGTCAGGTGGAACCCCTGGCAGTTCTTCTGGAAAGACATCCGGAAAGTCACGGACTACCGGAACGTCCTCAAGGTCTGGCAAAGGGTTGGCGTTAAGAGAATATAATTGTCGCTTGGCTATTCGGGTCAAGACATTGACTATCTTCCCCGAAGGATGGGTGAGTTGAACAGTCCTAGAGAAGCAATCGATTTGGGCATGATGAGCTGACATCCAGTCCATACCCAAAATGATATTAATATCTGAAGATTTAAGGGCTATCAAAGATGCGAGAAAAACAAGTCTGTCGACTTGGATTTCATTTCCAT
>NC_057810.1:129827649-129833751 GCF_018294505.1 Triticum aestivum | reverse complement strand
GCGTGTTGACCATCCTAGGTAAACAAGACAATGATTTAGTCAGAATGAAAAAAATTCCGACATAGGATATAGAATGTAAGGAATAACTCGAAATGCAAGATGATCATCCGTATGACATGGTAGATACAGAAACTGCTTCTTTATTCCATCGTCATACACACCATACAGGTTTAGTACAAGACCAAGCAAAGTACTAATACGGTGAAAAGAGGATTACATCTCATCGGAGGCATCTCAAGCTTCTATACATTATTTTTCTACATCTCCGGAAAGAGTACAAACTAGGTCATATCCCACGAGTCACGCAGGACGATAGACGACATAGCTAGTGCGAACTAGTGATACTACTACTAACTCAAACTGATCCGTAGTAGTCCTCGTAGAAGTCACCTCCATAGCCCGGAAGTTCAACATGATCATCCGGAAACAGACGGTCTCGCGGAGCTTGTGGACCATAGGGGCTAGGATGAGGTCTTGGACCAGCAAACGGTGGCCTGCGGGGACCGCGAGGTGGGGTGATGCCTCCTACATCACGCCAAACCATCACGTCTGGCAGAGCAGATCTCACAGGATAGAGATCGCGCATATCTGAATATCCAGCTTGCACCGCCGGTGCGAACCGAGTCAAAGTGGCCCAGTGGTCAGCACGAGTATTGAAGAGCTCTAGCCTTAAGGCCCGGTTTTCACGGTCCTTATCCTCGAGCATCTCAGCAGTGGTGCGAGTCCGTGAATCCTCCTGAGTGGAGTCAGCATAGATAGCCTGGAAATATCCTTGTGCTCCCGGAAGTGATCCTGGCATATACCGGAAATCAGAGTCCCGGAATAATCCAGATCTGACTCGCATAATGGTCATCATAGAGTAGGCGGCATCCTGCACAGCCATCTCGATAGTAACCCCGAGTCCATAGGAGCAGTGAAGAGGCTCAGTGGATCCAGGATAAGATGGAAATATCCTGACAGTGCAGAGATACTGGCTTTGATTAAAATCTCGGAATTGCTCTTCGACCGTGTACTCAGGATACCAGCGGTATCCAGCCTCAGTCATTACCCTGACCAACTTAGCAGTATGGCCGGGTACATCTAGGCATCGAGTCAGGCGAACCACTTGATTGAGGTCGCGAGTGGCCATCTGAAAGCACAATTATAATGCAAAGGCATTAGAATTTCTAGCAAAATTTCGGCAGCATAACAGCTGTAAATGCTCAAAAAGGATATTGAGACATTTGACAAAGGATTTCGTACACGCTCAACATCATCATATCAAGTTCTGAATCCATTCCAACAACATAATGTGGTAGTAGAACTGAACTAGGCTTGTAACCATCAAACTTATAAGGTACTACTGATTAGTAACACGTGATCCTGATAGAGAGAACAGATCCTAATTCCTTAACCCCCGGTGGAAGAATGGACTGACTCAGATCAGAATGTCATAAGGTATAAGGAGTAAAAAGAGCCTTACGTTCCATCCCACAAACAATTCCCCTACATATAACTAAAGAATTTCTAGACTCAACATCGACCAGTTTGGCTTGGAGAACCTACAGGCAGTCCGGCTCTGATACCAACGCTGTCAGGACCCCGACTCGATGTCACATCGATCTAGCTGGTAACACCTCATATCACTTTGCGGCCTCACGCACGGTATCCCCACGGGTGTCGTCTTACCTTTTTCCCGGGACCGTTTGCGCCTTTTGGCTCACGTATATGATAGTGTCGCTAGCATCCATATGATAAAGAGCCCGGGCTGACATGACTAGTCGTAAACCCAAAGTGGCACAGACTTACAGGGACAGGCATCCATGACCCAGCTTCGAACGTGTCGGTCATCAGCAAGTGGGTCCGGGCTGTAGCACTGGGCTAGCAGGACTCCGGTACTCAAAGCGTGACATTTCCCCGAAGGGACAGACACAGGAACGAAGAAGGACACATGCCGGCCAGCCTAAGTGTTCCAGAGCAGTAGCAAGCTACCATGGCTCAGCGGTAACACTAGGAGACATTTCCCGGTAAGAGAGGCTACTAAAGATAAACAACTAGATAGTCAGATCCCACACATACCAAGCATTTCAATGATACACACAATATGCTCGATATGTGCAAATACAACGAAGCATCACAACATGACTCTATGACACAAGTACTTTATTTAAGGCTCAGGGAGCCATACATAACATACACACAAAGGTACGGGTCTCACGACCCAACATACAAGTTATACAATCATACAAGCCAACAGCGGAAGTAACTTGTCTGAGTACAGACAACTAGTAAAATAAAAGAGGCTTGGAAAGCCTAGCTATACTATGTGGTCCTTCACAAGCTCAGGGTCACCACCTGGGTCTTTAGCCTACTCGTTGATGTCAACGTCTACATAGAACCCATCAGAAGGGGTTGCAGCGTCTTCTGTAAAAATGTAGATTATAGCAACATGAGTACAAAGGTACTCAGCAAGACTTACATCAGATCCTACATACATGCATAGTATCAAGAAGGGTTGGTGGAGTTATTGCAGCAAGCCAGCTTTGACTCTTGGCTAGACTATCCTACGATACTCCAACTTGAAATAGTTTTGCGCACACGAGTCCACTACTCACCACTTCAATACACTACCGAGGATCCGCCTCCGTCTTCCTACGGAAGAGCCATCCTCGGCACTCACACTTGTCTTGAGACTTTTAGTAGTTTCCATTTACTTGTCTATGAACTGTATAGGCAACCAAGTAGTCCTTTACCGCGGACGCGGCTATTCGAATAGATCATGTTAACCCTGCAGGGGTGTACTTCTTCATACACGCTCTCACCACTTACCGTCGTTTACACAACATGTACTCGGCAACCTTCAAGCGGAAGCCCAACGTGGGTGTCGGCCACGACCTACCTAATCACCTAAGCCTCCAGTCCAGGTTTATCGCCTATTCAGGTTCCATCCGCAGGGAGTCCGGCCGAGGTTTCCCATACGGCCCCGAACGATGTGAACAGGGTTCCCGAGATACCTAACGGGTATTCGGTACACCGTGCCACGTACCTACCGCATCACAGCCCACCCCTACGGTCAGCGCTGTCCACGGCCTCCAGTAGGCTACAAACACCAGAAACTACTTGCAACTCCTGGACGGAGAGCTAGGGTGAATAAGAAGTCGAGAGGGTCCATTGGTTTCGGGCCCAATGCATGGTAGTAGCTGATTCTTAAATCACACATACAGATCTCAGTGCTTAAGGTCGGCTTCAATGAAACAACCCACCATGTGCTCCTACATGGCCTCTCATCGATACCTTTACCAAATCGTGTTCACCACACCACTCTTATTACCGACATAATCATTTCACTCTAGCCCATCACCCAGATGAACCAGACCTGACACAACTCTAAGCATAGCAGGCATAGCAAGGTAGGAACAACACATACATATGGCTCAATCAACTCCTACACATGCTAGTGGGTTTCATCTAGTTACTGTGGCAATGACAGGTCATGCAGAGGAAATGGGTTCAACTACCGTAGCACACAGCAGTTTGAATCGCGTTGTCTTAATGCAGTAAAAGAGAGCAGGAGCGAGAACATGGGATTGTATCGATATGATCAAATGGTTGGTTGCTTGCCTGATGGTTCGTTGCACGGATACGATTCTTCGTTAGGGTAATCCCGATACTCCTCGGGGACAGATCCTGTCGCAAAGGATAACGATACACAGGCATCACCAAACAATGTGCAACAATATGATGCATGCATGAAACATGGCAATATGAGTGTGTTGGGCTAATGCAACTAAAGCCAGAAGTGTTTGAGCAAATTTGAATCAAAGATTCAAATTCCAAATTCAAATATGGCCTTTTAAAGTGCCTTTTCTTATTCTGCTTAAAACATCAAGTTAACTTGTTTGATCATGCATGAAAATAGTACAGATGGATAGATTGGATTTTTCTGATCATTTTTCATATATTATTTGTCCAATTTGGAGTTACAGAATAAAAGTTATGAATTTTTGAAGTTTAAATAATATTCTGGAATTTCCTGATTTAATTTAAATCCAGAATAACATTTACTGCGTCAGCCTGACGTCACAGGGACGTCAGCAGGTCAACAGGGCTGGCTCGGGTCAAACCTGACGTGTGGGGTCCACACGTCAGTGACCAGGGGCTAATCCCGCGTTGACCCGGGGCTGGTTAGCTTTGACTAAGCCCTGGGGGCCCACTGTCAGCGTCAGTGGTGGTGGATTAGTGGCTAATTAGCTAGGCCACGTCAGCTCGCCGGAGTTCTGGCCGGCGGCGACCAACAGTGCGGCGGCGATAGTGGTTTTGGTCGTTTCGGCCACCAAATGGAACGTGGCGACCACCGGAGTGAAGCTGAGGACGACCCGCGGCTCTTGGCGGAGTCAGTTAGGGTCGGGGTGGCCGGAGTTGGCGCCGGCGACGACTCTGGCGGCCACCGGGGTTCGGCCGAAGACGAACTCGACGCTGGAGGGTTCGGTGAGGCTCGGGGAGTGGCTGGTTAGGTGCTGTGGGACTCGGTGAGCATGATGGACTCCAGGTTGTGGCCGGAGGGTGACCGGGAGCACGTCGGCGACGAGCTCCACGACGGTGGGTGCGGTTGAGCTTCGGGAGGTTGCTACACGGCTCGGGAGCAAGAACGGAAGGGAGGGGAAGATGGCTAAGCTCACAGTGAGTGCGGCGGAGTCCTTGGTGCGGCCGGAGATGGACCGGAGCGACGACGGCGTTGAAGGGGATCTTCGGCGACGGCGAGCTCGGGCGAGGTCGTTGCGGTGGTCTCGGGCGTTGCGAGCGCTCGGGGCTCGGCTGCTCGATGAAGTGGACGGCGGCGAAGCTCGTGGACACGGTGGCACGGCGTGGGGTGGTCGGAGGGCGTGGCTACGACGAGGGGGTGGCGGCGATGGCGTCGGCCATGGCTGGGGCGTGCGAAGGGGAGGAGCTGGAGAGGAGAGGGGGTGTCTGGGGGGTTCAGAGGAGAGAGGGAGGCCGATTCACGGCGTTAGCCGGGCGAGGGAGGCGGCGAGGCGGCGAGCAGCTGCGTGGCGAGCTGCGGTGCCGCCGCCGAGCACCTTGGCTGCCTGCCTGGCGAGCCAAGCAGCTCGCTGGAGCGGTAGCCGGGCTGGGCCGGCCAGGTGGGCTGGCTGGTGGGCCTGCGGTGGCGCCAGGTAGGTTTTTCCCTTTTTTTCTGTTTTCTGTTTTATTTAATATTTCTGCAACTTTGTTGAATTAAATAAAATACCTAGGCAACTCCAAAATTCACCAAACTACTCCTGGTCCATAGTTGGATTATTTCCAACATGAAACATTTTAGTTTGGAGATATTTGAGCATTTAAATATTTTATATTATTTTAAATGCCCAAATTCAAATATCTATGATTTAATTCAAAGACCCTATGATGGCCTAGAAAAATGTGCACCACTTTTGTCAGAGGTTCTGAACCAAGGCTAAAATGATGGACATTTTAGAAGGGCATTTCAGGTTCATTGAAAAAATATTTTAGTAACCCTAGTTGGTTTCAGAGGGGACTGGGGGTTCTGTCATCCCCATTTCAAGTTTCTGATGAAAGAGTAAACATGATGCAACACTCTAATGCATGACTAGCTAGGGTGTGACACCGATGGTAATTTTTCATAATTTTTCGTGATGGAGAAGTATCTGAACACTTCCCTCTACGTGGATTGCTCTTCGCGCGTCTACGAGTGTGGTCGGCGGCCTCCGGGGGCTAGCATACCGTCAAATCTTGCATAGGCGGCCTCTCACAAGTCTGGAAGTGTTGTGGCGGTTGCAAATGCCCGGCACGCGTCTCCGGGGTGTGCCCCCCCCCTCACGGACGGCGCCGCCGCCGGCACCTGGAGGGGGGAAACGGACGCGTCGGGTCTACACAGAGTGGATGTAGCTGTGGGTTTGGCCCGGATGTTGCTCCCGGGTGTCCCTATGGGCCGAACTGACACAACCGGGTGGAGAGGTCCACTGGTCAAAGACCGTCCGTGCAAAGTCAAAGGGCTAGATCGCGTGCTCAAATGCTACAGGGTTAGGCGGGACGGGGGCACTGGGGGGTAGCAATGCCGCCGGCCCATCGTACCGGGCCCTCATACATGCGGGGTGGTGTGGT
>NC_057810.1:129826559-129827519 GCF_018294505.1 Triticum aestivum | reverse complement strand
GGGGGAAACGGACGCGTCGGGTCTACACGGAGGGGATCTTGCTGTGGGTCTGGCCCGGATGTTGCTCCAAAGTGTTCCTATGGGCTGACCTAACACAACCGGGTGGAGAGGCCCACTGGTCAAATCCTGTCCGTGCAAAGTCAAAGGGCTAGATCCGGTGGTCAAACGCTACAGGGTTAGGCGGGACGGGGGCCCTGGGGGGTAGCAATGCCACCGGAGCGTCGCATCGGGCCCTCATACATGCGGGGTGGTGCGGTGGCATGTCCGAAGAGGCGGCACGCGTCTCCGGGGTGTGGCCCCCCTCACGGACGGCGATGACACGGTAGTAGACGTTCTGCGGAAACGAAGCGGCATGAATATTATTAAATACTCGGAGCGCGATAAAATCATGAGTTTTTTACATGACGTGGGCACATGTGCTATAGGACCGATGGTAATTTTTCATAATTTTTCGTGATGGAGAAGTATCTGAACACTTCCCTCTACGTGGATTGCTCTTCGCGCGTCTACGAGTGTGGTCGGCGGCCTCCGGGGGCTAGCATACCGTCAAATCTTGCATAGGCGGCCTCTCACAAGTCTGGAAGTGTTGTGGCGGTTGCAAATGCCCGGCACGCGTCTCCGGGGTGTGCCCCCCCCCCTAATGGACGGCGCCGCCGCCGGCACCTGGAGGGGGGAAACGGACGCGTCGGGTCTACACAGAGTGGATGTAGCTGTGGGTTTGGCCCGGATGTTGCTCCCGGGTGTCCCTATGGGCCGAACTGACACAACCGGGTGGAGAGGTCCACTGGTCAAAGCCCGTCCGTGCAAAGTCAAAGGGCTAGATCGCGTGCTCAAACGCTACAGGGTTAGGCGGGACGGGGGCACTGGGGGGTAGCAATGCCGCCGGCCCGTCGTACCGGGCCCTCATACATGCGGGGTGGTGTGGTGGCATGTCTGAAGAGACGGCACGCGTGTCCGGGG
>NC_057810.1:129817208-129819288 GCF_018294505.1 Triticum aestivum | reverse complement strand
GGGTGGTGTGATGGCATGTCTGAAGAGGCGGCACGCGTGTCCGGGGTGTGCCCCCCTCACGGACGGCGCCGCCGCCGGCACCTGGAGGGGGGAAACAGACGCGTCGGGTCTACACGGAGGGGATCTTGCTGTGGGTCTGGCCCGGATGTTGCTCCAAAGTGTTCTTATGGGCTGACCTAACACAACCGGGTGGAGAAGCCCACTGGTCAAATCCTGTCCGTGCAAAGTCAAAGGGCTAGATCCGCTGGTCAAACGCTACAGGGTTAGGCGGGACGGGGGCCCTGGGGGGTAGCAATGCCACCGGAGCATCGCATCGGGCCCTCATACATGCGGGGTGGTGCGGTGGCATGTCCGAAGAGGCGGCACGCGTCTCCGGGGTGTGGCCCCCCTCACGGACGGCGATGACACGGTAGTAGACGTTCTGCGGAAACGATGCGGCGTGAATATTATTAAATACTCAGAGCGCGATAAAATCATGAGTTTTTTACATGACGTGGGCACATGTGCTATAGGACCGATGGTAATTTTTCATAATTTTTCGTGATGGAGAAGTATCTGAACACTTCCGTCTACACGGATTGCTCTTCGCGCGTCTACGATTGTGGCCGGCGGCCTCCGGGGGCTAGCATACCGTCAAATCTTGCGTAGGCGGCCTCTCACAAGTCTGGAAGTGTTGTGGCGGTTGCAAATGCCCAGCACGCGTCTCCGGGGTGTGCCCCCCCCCTCACGGACGGCGCTCCCGCCGGCACCTGGAGGGGGGAAACGGACGCGTCGGTTCTACACGGAGTGGATGTAGCTGTGGGTTTGGCCCGGATGTTGCTCCCGGGTGTCCCTATGGGCCGAACTGACACAACCGGGTGGAGAGGTCCACTGGTCAAAGCCCGTCCGTGCAAAGTCAAAGGGCTAGATCGCGTGCTCAAACGCTACAGGGTTAGGCGGGACGGGGGCACTGGGGGGTAGCAATGCCGTCGGCCCATCGTACCGGGCCCTCATACATGCGGGGTGGTGTGGTGGCATGTCTGAAGAGGCGGCACGCGTGTCCGGGGTGTGCCCCCCCTCACGGACGGCGCCGCCGCCGGCACCTGGAGGGGGAAACGGACGCGTCGGGTCTACACGGAGGGGATCTTGCTGTGGGTCTGGCCCGGATGTTGCTCCAAAGTGTTCCTATGGGCTGACCTAACACAACCGGGTGGAGAGGCCCACTGGTCAAATCCCGTCCGTGCAAAGTCAAAGGGCTAGATCCGGTGGTCAAACGCTACACGGTTAGGCGGGACGGGGGCCCTGGGGGTAGCAATGCCACCGGAGCGTCGCATCGGGCCCTCATACATGTGGGGTGGTGTGGTGGCATGTCCGAAGAGGCGGCACGCGTCTCCGGGGTGTGGCCCCCCTCATGGACGGCGATGACACGGTAGTAGACGTTCTGCGGAAACGATGCGGCGTGAATATTATTTAATACTCGGAGCGCGATAAAATCATGAGTTTTTTACATGACGTGGGCACATGTGCTATAGGACCGATGGTAATTTTTCATAGTTTTTCGTGATGGATAAGTATCTGAACACTTCCCTCTATGCGGATTGCTCTTCGCGCGTCTACGACTGTGGCCGGCGGCCTCCGGGGGCTAGCATAGCGTCAAATCTTGTGTAGGCGACCTCTCACAAGTCTGGAAGTGTTGTGGCGGTTGCAAATGCCCGACACGCGTCTCCGGGGTGTGCCCCCCCTCACGGACGGTGCCGCCGCCGGCACCTGGAGGGTGAAACGGACGCGTCGGGTCTACACGGAGTGGATGTAGCTGTGGGTTTGGCCCGGATGTTGCTCCCGGGTGTCCCTATGGGCCGAACTGACACAACCGGGTGGAGAGGTCCACTGGTCAAAGCCCGTCCGTGCAAAGTCAAAGGGCTAGATCGCGTGGTCAAACGCTACAGGGTTAGGCGGGACGGGGGCACTGGGGGGTAGCAATGCCGCCGGCCCGTCGTACCGGGCCCTCATACATGTGGGGTGGTGTGGTGGCATGTCTGAAGAGGCGGCACGCGTGTCCGGGGTGTGCCCCCCCTCACGGACGGCGCAGCCGCCGGCTCCT
>NC_057810.1:129815422-129816109 GCF_018294505.1 Triticum aestivum | reverse complement strand
CCCCCCCCCTCACGGACGGCGCTCCCGCCGGCACCTGGAGGGGGGAAACGGACGCGTCGGGTCTACACGGAGTGGATGTAGCTGTGGGTTTGGCCCGGATGTTGCTCCCGGGTGTCCCTATGAGCCGAACTGACACAACCGGGTGGAGAGGTCCACTGGTCAAAGCCCGTCCGTGCAAAGTCAAAGGGCTAGATCGCGTGCTCAAACGCTACAGGGTTAGGCGGGACGGGGGCACTGGGGGGGTAGCAATGCCGTCGGCCCGTCGTACCGGGCCCTCATACATGCGGGGTGGTGTGGTGGCATGTCTGAAGAGGCGGCACGCGTGTCCGGGGTGTGCCCCCCCTCATGGACGGCGCCGCCGCCGGCACCTGGAGGGAGAAACGGACGCGTCGGGTCTACACGGAGGGGATCTTGCTGTGGGTCTGGCCCGGATGTTGCTCCAAAGTGTTCCTATGGGCTGACCTAACACAACCGGGTGGAGAGGCCCACTGGTCAAATCCCGTCCGTGCAAAGTCAAAGGGCTAGATCCGGTGGTCAAACGCCACACGGTTAGGCGGGACGGGGGCCCTGGGGGTAGCAATGCCACCGGAGCGTCGCATCGGGCCCTCATACATGTGGGGTGGTGTGGTGGCATGTCCGAAGAGGCGGCACGCGTCTCCGGGGTGTGGCCCCCCTCATGGACGGCGA
>NC_057810.1:129814447-129815412 GCF_018294505.1 Triticum aestivum | reverse complement strand
CGCGTGTCCGGGGTGTGCCCCCCCTCACGGACGGCGCCGCCGCCGGCACCTGAAGGGGGAAACGGACGCGTCGGGTCTACACGGAGGGGATCTTGCTGTGGGTCTGGCCCGGATGTTGCTCCAAAGTGTTCCTATGGGCTGACCTAACACAACCGGGTGGAGAGGCCCACTGGTCAAATCCCGTCCGTGCAAAGTCAAATGGTTGATCCGGTGGTCAAACGCTACAGGGTTAGGTGGGACGGGGGCCCTGGGGGGTAGCAATGCCACCGGAGCGTCGCATCGGGCCCTCATACATGCGGGGTGGTGCGGTGGCATGTCCGAAGAGGCGGCACGCGTCTCCGGGGTGTGGCCCCCCTCATGGACGGCGATGACACGGTAGTAGACGTTCTACGGAAACGATGCGGCGTGAATATTATTAATAACTCAGAGCGCGATAAAATCATGAGTTTTTTACATGACGTGGGCACATGTGCTATAGACCGATGGTAATTTTTCATAATTTTTCGTGATGGAGAAGTATCTGAACACTTCCCTCTACGCGGATTGCTCTTCGCGCGTCTACAACTGTGGACGGCGGCCTCCGGGGGCTAGCATACCGTGAAATCTTGTGTAGGCAGCCTCTCACAAGTGTGGAAGTGTTGTGGCGGTTGCAAATGCCCGGCACGCGTCTCCGGGGTGTGCCCCCCCCCCCTCACGGACGGCACCGCCGCCGGCACCTGGAGGGGGGAAACGGACGCGTCGGGTCTACACGGAGTGGATGTAGCTGTGGGTTTGGCCCGGATGTTGCTCCCGGGTGTCCCTATGGGCCGAACTGACACAACCGGGTGGAGAGGTCCACTGGTCAAAGCCCGTCCGTGCAAAGTCAAAGGGCTAGATCGCGTGGTCAAACGCTACAGGGTTAGGCGGGACGGGGGCACTGGGGGGTAGCAATGCCGCCGGCCCGTCGTACCGGGCCCTCATACATG
>NC_057810.1:129810764-129812776 GCF_018294505.1 Triticum aestivum | reverse complement strand
TGGTGGCATGTCTGAAGAGGCGGCACGCGTGTCCGGGGTGTGCCCCCCTCACGGACGGCGCCGCCGCCGGCACCTGGAGGGGGGAAACGGACGCGTCGGGTCTACACGGAGGGGATCTTGCTGTGGGTCTGGCCCGGATGTTGCTCCAAAGTGTTCCTATGGGCTGACCTAACACAACCGGGTGGACAGGCCCACTGGTCAAATCATGTCCGTGCAAAGTCAAAGGGCTAGATCCGGTGGTCAAACGCTACAGGGTTAGGCGGGACGGGGGCCCTGGGGGGTAGCAATGCCACCGGAGCGTCGCATCGGGCCCTCATACATGCGGGGTGGTACGGTGGCATGTCCGAAGAGGCGGCACGCGTCTCCGGGGTGTGGCCCCCCTCACGGACGGCGATGACACGGTAGTAGACGTTCTGCGGAAACGATGCGGCGTGAATATTATTAAATACTCAGAGCGCGATAAAATCATGAGTTTTTTACATCACGTGGACACATGTGCTATAGGACCGATGGTAATTTTTCATAAATTTTCGTGATGGAGAAGTATCTGAACACTTCCCTCTACGCGGATTGCTCTTCACGCGTCTACGACTGTGGCCGGCGGCCTCCGGGGGCTAGCATACCGTCAAATCTTGCGTAGGCGGCCTCTCACAAGTCTGGAAGTGTTGTGGAGGTTGCAAATGCCCGGCACGCGTCTCCGGGGTGTGCCCCCCCTCACGGACGGTGCCGCCGCCGGCACCTGGAGGGGGGAAACGGACGCGTCGGGTCTACACGGAGTGGATGTAGCTGTGGGTTTGGCCCGGATGTTGCTCCCGGGTGTCCCTATGGGTCGAACTGACACAACCGGGTGGAGAGGTCCACTGGTCAAAGCCCGTCCGTGCAAAGTCAAAGGGCTAGATCGCGTGGTCAAACGCTACAGGGTTAGGCGGGACGGGGGCACTGGGGGGTAGCAATGCCGCCGGCCCGTCGTACCGGGCCCTCATACATGCGGGGTGGTGTGGTGGCATGTCTGAAGAGGCGGCACGCGTGTCCGGGGTGTGCCCCCCCTCACGGACGGCACCGCCGCCGGCACCTGGAGGGGGGGAACGGACGCGTCAGGTCTACACGGAGGGGATCTTGCTGTGGGTCTGGCCCGGATGTTGCTCCAAAGTGTTCCTATGGGCTGACCTAACACAACCGGGTGGAGAGGCCCACTGGTCAAATCCCGTCCGTGCAAAGTCAAAGGGCTAGATCCGGTGGTCAAACGCTACAGGGTTAGGCGGGACGGAGGCCCTGGGGGTAGCAATGCCACCGGAGCGTTGCATCGGGCCCTCATACATGCGGGGTGGTGCGGTGGCATGTCCAAAGAGGCGGCACGCGTCTCCGGGGTGTGGCCCCCCTCACGGACGGCGATGACACGGTAGTAGACGTTCTGCGGAAACGATGCGGCGTGAATATTATTAAATACTCCGAGCGCGATAAAATCATGAGTTTTTTACATGACCTGGGCACATGTGCTATAGGACCGATGGTAATTTTTCATAATTTTTCGTGATGGAGAAGTATCTGAACACTTCCCTCTACGCGGATTGCTCTTCGCGCGTCTACGACTGTGGCCGGCGGCCTCCGGGGGCTAGCATACCGTCAAATCTTGCGTAGGCGGCCTCTCACAAGTCAAAGGTCTACACGGAGGGGATCTTGCTGTGGGTCTGGCCCGGATGTTGCTCCAAAGTGTTCTTATGGGCTGACCTAACACAACCGGGTGGAGAAGCCCACTGGTCAAATCCTGTCCGTGCAAAGTCAAAGGGCTAGATCCGCTGGTCAAACGCTACAGGGTTAGGCGGGACGGGGGCCCTGGGGGGTAGCAATGCCACCGGAGCATCGCATCGGGCCCTCATACATGCGGGGTGGTGTGGTGGCATGTCTGAAGAGGCGGCACGCGTGTCCGGGGTGTGCCCCCCTCACGGACGGCGCCGCCGCCGGCACCTGGAGGGGGGAAACGGACGCGTCGGGTCTACACGGAGGGGATCTTG
>NC_057810.1:129809319-129810336 GCF_018294505.1 Triticum aestivum | reverse complement strand
GGCATGTCTAAAGAGGCGGCACGCGTGTCCGGGGTGTGCCCCCCTCACGGACGGCGCCGCCGCCGGCACCTGGAGGGGGGAAACGGACGCGTCGGGTCTACACGGAGGGGATCTTGCTGTGGGTCTGGCCCGGATGTTGCTCCAAAGTGTTCCTATGGGCTGACCTAACACAACCGGGTGGAGAGGCCCACTGGTCAAATCCTGTCCGTGCAAAGTCAAAGGGCTAGATCCGCTGGTCAAACGCTACAGGGTTAGGCGGGACGGGGGCCCTGGGGGGTAGCAATGCCACCGTAGCGTCGCATCGGGCCCTCATACATGTGGGGTGGTGCGGTGGCATGTCCGAAGAGGCGGCACGCGTCTCCGGGGTGTGGCCCCCCTCACGGACGGCGATGACACGGTAGTAGACGTTCTGCGGAAACGATGCGGCGTGAATATTATTAAATACTCGGAGCGCGATAAAATCATGAGTTTTATACATGACGTGGGCACATGTGCTATAGGACCAATGGTAATTTTTCATAATTTTTCGTGATGGAGAAGTATCTGAACACTTCCGTCTACGCGGATTGCTCTTCGCGCGTCTACGACTGTGGCCGGCGGCCTCCGGGGGCTAGCATACCGTCAAATCTTGCGTAGGCGGCCTCTCACAAGTCTGGAAGTGTTGTGGCGGTTGCAAATGCCCGGCACGCGTCTCCGGGGTGTGCCCCCCCCCCACACGGACGGCGCTGCCGCCGGCACCTGGAGGGGGGAAACGGACGCGTCGGGTCTACACGGAGTGGATGTAGCTGTGGGTTTGGCCCGGATATTGCTCCCGGGTGTCCCTATGGGCCGAACTGACACAACCGGGTGGAGAGGTCCACTGGTCAAAGCCCGTCCGTGCAAAGTCAAAGGGCTAAATCGCGTGCTCAAACGCTACAGGGTTAGGCGGGACGGGGGCACTGGGTGGTAGCAATGCCGTCGGCCCGTCGTACCGGGCCCTCATACATGCGGGGTGGTGTGGTGGCATGTCTGAAGAGG
>NC_057810.1:129807132-129809232 GCF_018294505.1 Triticum aestivum | reverse complement strand
GTGTGCCCCCCCTCACGGACGGCGTCGCCGCCGGCACGTGGAGGGGGAAACGGACGCGTCGGGTCTACACGGAGGGGATCTTGCTGTGGGTCTGGCCCGGATGTTGCTCCAAAGTGTTCCTATGGGCTGACCTAACACAACCGGGTGGAGAGGCCCACTGGTCAAATCCCGTCCATGCAAAGTCAAAGGGCTAGATCCGGTGGTCAAACGCTACACGGTTAGGCGGGACGGGGGACCTGGGGGTAGCAATGCCACCGGAGCGTCGCATCGGGCCCTCATACATGTGGGGTGGTGTGGTGGCATGTCCGAAGAGGCGGAACGCGTCTCCGGGGTGTGGCCCCCCTCATGGACGGCGATGACACGGTAGTAGACGTTCTGCGGAAACGATGCGGCGTGAATATTATTAAATACTCGGAGCGCGATAAAATCATGAGTTTTTTACATGACATTGGCACATGTGCTATAGGACCGATGGTAAATTTTCATAGTTTTTCGTGATGGAGAAGTATGTGAACACTTCCCTCTATGCGGATTGCTCTTCGCGCGTCTACGACTGTGGCCGGCGGCCTCCGGGGGCTAGCATACCGTCAAATCTTGCATAGGCGGCCTCTCACAAGTCTGGAAGTGTTGTGGCGGTTGCAAATGCCCGGCACGCGTCTCCGGGGTGTGCCCCCCCCTCACGGACGGCGCCGCTGCCGGCACCTGGAGGGGGAAACGGACGCGTCGGGTCTACACGGAGTGGATGTAGCTGTGGGTTTGGCCCGGATGTTGCTCCCGGGTGTCCCTATGGGCCGAACTGACACAACTGGGTGGAGAGGTCCACTGGTCAAAGCCCGTCCGTGCAAAGTCAAAGGGCTAGATCGCGTGGTCAAACGCTACAGGGTTAGGCGGGACGGGGGCACTAGGGGGTAGCAATGCCGCCGGCCTGTCGTACCGGGCCCTCATACATGTGGGGTGGTGTGGTGGCATGTCTGAAGAGGCGGCACGCGTGTCCGGGGTGTGCCCCCCCTCACGGACGGCGCCGCCGCCGGCACCTGGAGGGGGGAAACGGACGCGTCGGGTCTACACGGAGGGGATCTTGCTGTGGGTCTGGCCCGGATGTTGCTCCAAAGTGTTCTTATGGGCTAACCTAACACAACCGGGTGGAGAGGCCCACTGGTCAAATCCCGTCCGTCCAAAGTCAAAGGGCTAGATCCGGTGGTCAAACGCTACAGGGTTAGGCGGGACGGGGGCCCTGGGGGTAGCAATGCCGCCGGAGCGTCGCATCGGGCCCTCATACATGTGGGGTGGTGCGGTGGCATGTCCGAAGAGGCGGCACGCGTCTCCGGGGTGTGGCCCCCCTCACGGACGGCGATGACACGGTAGTAGACGTTCTGCGGAAACGATGCGGCGTGAATATTATTAAATACTCGGAGCGCGATAAAATCATGAGTTTTTTACATGACGTGGCCACATGTGCTATAGGACCGATGGTAATTTTTCATAATTTTTCGTGATGGAGAAGTATCTGAACACTTCCGTCTACGCGGATTGCTCTTCGCGCGTCTACGACTGTGGCCGGCGGCCTCCGGGGGCTAGCATACCGTCAAATCTTGCGTAGGCGGCCTCTCACAAGTCTGGAAGTGTTGTGGCGGTTGCAAATGCCCGGCACGCGTCTCCGGGGTGTGCCCCCCCCCCTCACGGACGGCACTGCCGCCGGCACCTGGAGGGGGGAAACGGACGCGTCGGGTCTACACGGAGTGGATGTAGCTGTGGGTTTGGCCCGGATGTTGCTCCCGGGTGTCCCTATGGGCCGAACTGACACAACCGGGTGGAGAGGTCCACTGGTCAAAGCCCGTCCGTGCAAAGTCAAAGGGCTAGATCGCGTGCTCAAACGCTACAGGGTTAGGCGGGACGGGGGCACTGGGGGGTAGCAATGCCGTCGGCCCGTCGTACCGGGCCCTCATACATGCGGGGTGGTGTGGTGGCATGTCTGAAGAGGCGGCACGCGTGTCCGGGGTGTGCCCCCCCTCACGGACGGCGCCGCCGCCGGCACCTGGAGGGGGAAACGGACGCGTCGGGTCTACACGGAGGGGATCTTGCTGTGGGTCTGGCCCGGAT
>NC_057810.1:129806463-129807122 GCF_018294505.1 Triticum aestivum | reverse complement strand
TGAAGAGGCGGCACGCGTGTCCGGGGTGTGCCCCCCCTCACGGACGGCGCCGCCGCCGGCACCTAGAGGGGGAAACGGACGCGTCGGGTCTACACGGAGGGGATCTTGCTGTGGGTCTGGCCCGGATGTTGCTCCAAAGTGTTCCTATGGGCTGACCTAACACAACCGGGTGGAGAGGCCCACTGGTCAAATCCCGTCTGTGCAAAGTCAAAGGGCTAGATCCGGTGGTCAAACGCTACACGGTTAGGTGGGACGGGGGCCCTGGGGGGTAGCAATGCCACCGGAGCGTCGCATCGGGCCCTCATACATGTGGGGTGGTGTGGTGGCATGTCCGAAGAGGCGGCACGCGTCTCCGGGGTGTGGCCCCCCTCATGGACGGCGATGACACGGTAGTAGACGTTCTGCGGAAACGATGCGGCGTGAATATTATTAAATACTCGGAGCGCGATAAAATCATGAGTTTTTTACATGACGTGGGCACATGTGCTATAGGACCGATGGTAATTTTTCATAGTTTTTCGTGATGGAGAAGTATCTGAACACTTCCCTCTATGCGGATTGCTCTTCGCGCGTCTACGACTGTGGCCGGCGGCCTCCGGGGGCTAGCATACCGTCAAATCTTGTGTAGGCGACCTCTCACAAGTCTGGAAGTGTTGTGG
>NC_057810.1:129804647-129805645 GCF_018294505.1 Triticum aestivum | reverse complement strand
GTGTGCCCCCCTCACGGACGGCGCCGCCGCCGGCACCTGGAGGGGGGAAACGGACGCGTCGGGTCTACACGGAGGGGATCTTGCTGTGGGTCTGGCCCGGATGTTGCTCCAAAGTGTTCTTATGGGCTGACCTAACACAACCGGGTGGAGAAGCCCACTGGTCAAATCCTGTCCGTGCAAAGTCAAAGGGCTAGATCCGCTGGTCAAACGCTACAGGGTTAGGCGGGACGGGGGCCCTGGGGGGTAGCAATGCCACCGGAGCATCGCATCGGGCCCTCATACATGCGGGGTGGTGCGGTGGCATGTCCGAAGAGGCGGCACTCGTCTCTGGGGTGTGTCCCCCCTCACGGACGGCGATGACACGGTAGTAGACGTTCTGCGGAAACGATGCGGCGTGAATATTATTAAATACTCAGAGCGCGATAAAATCATGAGTTTTTTACATGACGTGGGCACATGTGCTATAGGACCGATGGTAATTTTTCATAATTTTTCGTGATGGAGAAGTATCTGAACACTTCCGTCTACACGGATTGCTCTTCGCGCGTCTACGACTGTGGCCGACGGCCTCCGGGGGCTAGCATACCGTCAAATCTTGCGTAGGCGGCCTCTCACAAGTCTGGAAGTGTTGTGGCGGTTGCAAATGCCCAGCACGCGTCTCCGGGGTGTGCCCCCCCCCCTCACGGACGGCGCTCTCGCCGGCACCTGGAGGGGGGAAACGGACGCGTCGGTTCTACACGGAGTGGATGTAGCTGTGGGTTTGGCCCGGATGTTGCTCCCGGGTGTCCCTATGGGCCGAACTGACACAACCGGGTGGAGAGGTCCACTGGTCAAAGCCCGTCCGTGCAAAGTCAAAGGGCTAGATCGCGTGCTCAAACGCTACAGGGTTAGGCGGGACGGGGGCACTGGGGGGTAGCAATGCCGTCGGCCCATCGTACCGGGACCTCATACATGCGGGGTGGTGTGGTGGCATGTCTGAAGAGGCGGCACGCGTGTCC
>NC_057810.1:129803607-129804637 GCF_018294505.1 Triticum aestivum | reverse complement strand
GCGTGTCCGGGGTGTGCCCCCCTCACGGACGGCGCCGCCGCCGGCACCTGGAGGGGGAAACGGACGCGTCGGCTCTACACGGAGGGGATCTTGCTGTGGGTCTGGCCCGGATGTTGCTCCAAAGTGTTCCTATGGGCTGACCTAACACAACCGGGTGGAGAGGCCCACTGGTCAAATCCCGTCTGTGCAAAGTCAAAGGGCTAGATCCGGTGGTCAAACGCTACACGGTTAGGCGGGACGGGGGCCCTGGGGGTAGCAATGCCACCGGAGCGTCGCATCGGGCCCTCATACATGTGGGGTGGTGTGGTGGCATGTCCGAAGAGGCGACACGCGTCTCCGGGGTGTGGCCCCCCTCATGGACGGCGATGACGCGGTAGTAGACGTTCTGCGGAAACGAGGCGGCGTGAATATTATTAAATACTCGGAGCGCGATAAAATCATGAGTTTTTTACATGACGTGGGCACATGTGCTATAGGACCGATGGTAATTTTTCATAGTTTTTCGTGATGGAGAAGTATCTGAACACTTCCCTCTATGCGGATTGCTCTTCGCGCGTCTACGACTGTGGCCGGCGGCCTCCGGGGGCTAGCATACCGTCAAATCTTGTGTAGGCGACCTCTCACAAGTCTGGAAGTGTTGTGGCGGTTGCAAATGCCCGGCACGCGTCTCCGGGGTGTGCCCCCCCCCTCACGGACGGCGCTGCCGCCGGCACCTGGAGGGGGAAACGGACGCGTCGGGTCTACACGGAGTGGATGTAGCTGTGGGTTTGGCCCGGATGTTGCTCCCGGGTGTCCCTATGGGCCGAACTGACACAACCGGGTGGAGAGGTCCACTGGTCAAAGCCCGTCCGTGCAAAGTCAAAGGGCTAGATCGCGTGGTCAAACGCTACAGGGTTAGGCGGGACGGGGGCACTGGGGGGTAGCAATGCCGCCGGCCCGTCGTACCGGGCCCTCATACATGTGGGGTGGTGTGATGGCATGTCTGAAGAGGCGGCACGCGTGTCCGGGGTGTGCCCCCCTCACGGACGGC
>NC_057810.1:129796543-129797673 GCF_018294505.1 Triticum aestivum | reverse complement strand
TGGTGGCATGTCTGAAGAGGCGGCACGCGTGTCCGGGGTGTGCCCCCCTCACGGACGGCGCCGCCGCCGGCACCTGGAGGGGGGAAACGGACGCGTCGGGTCTACACGGAGGGGATCTTGCTGTGGGTCTGGCCCGGATGTTGCTCCAAAGTGTTCCTATGGGCTGACCTAACACAACCGGGTGGACAGGCCCACTGGTCAAATCCCGTCCGTGCAAAGTCAAAGGGCTAGATCCGGTGGTCAAACGCTACAGGGTTAGGCGGGACGGGGGCCCTGGGGGGTAGCACTGCCACCGGAGCATCGCATCGGGCCCTCATACATGCGGGGTGGTGCGGTGGCATGTCCGAAGAGGCGGCACGCGTCTCCGGGGTGTGGCCCCCCTCACGGACGGCGATGACACGGTAGTAGATGTTCTGCGGAAACGATGCGGCGTGAATATTATTAAATACACGGAGCGCGATAAAATCATGAGTTTTTTACATGATGTGGGCACATGTGCTATAGGACCGATGGTAATTTTTCATAATTTTTCGTGATGGAGAAGTATCTGAACACTTCCCTCTATGCGGATTGCTCTTCGCGCGTCTACGACTGTGGCCGGCGGCCTCCGGGGGCTAGCATACCGTCAAATCTTGCGTAGGCGGCCTCTCACAAGCCTGGAAGTGTTGTGGCGGTTGCAAATGCCTGGCACGCGTCTCCGGGGTGTGCCCCCCCCCTCACGGACGGTGCCGACGCCGGCACCTGGAGGGGGGAAACGGAAGCGTCGGGTCTACACGGAGTGGATGTAGCTGTGGGTTTGGCCTGGATGTTGCTCCCGGGTGTCCCTATGGGCCGAACTCACACAACCGGGTGGAGAGGTCCACTGGTCAAAGCCCGTCCGTGCAAAGTCAAAGGGCTAGATCGCGTGGTCAAACGCTACAAGGTTAGGCGGGACGGGGGCACTCGGGGGGTAGCAATGTCGCCGGCCTGTCGTACCGGGCCCTCATACATGCGGGATGGTGTGGTGGCATGTCTGAAGAGGTAGCACGCGTGTCCGGGGTGTGCCCCCCCTCACGGACGGCACCGCCGCCGGCACCTGGAGGGGGGGAACGGACGCGTCAGGTCTACACGGAGGGGATCTTGCTGTGGGT
>NC_057810.1:129792725-129794797 GCF_018294505.1 Triticum aestivum | reverse complement strand
TGGTGGCATGTCTGAAGAGGCGGCACGCGTGTCCGGGGTGTGCCCCCCTCACGGACGGCGCCGCCGCCGGCACCTGGAGGGGGGAAACGGACGCGTCGGGTCTACACGGAGGGGATCTTGCTGTGGGTCTGGCCCGGATGTTGCTCCAAAGTGTTCCTATGGGCTGACCTAACACAACCGGGTGGACAGGCCCACTGGTCAAATCATGTCCGTGCAAAGTCAAAGGGCTAGATCCGGTGGTCAAACGCTACAGGGTTAGGCGGGACGGGGGCCCTGGGGGGTAGCAATGCCACCGGAGCGTCGCATCGGGCCCTCATACATGCGGGGTGGTACGGTGGCATGTCCGAAGAGGCGGCACGCGTCTCCGGGGTGTGGCCCCCCTCACGGACGGCGATGACACGGTAGTAGACGTTCTGCGGAAACGATGCGGCGTGAATATTATTAAATACTCAGAGCGCGATAAAATCATGAGTTTTTTACATCACGTGGACACATGTGCTATAGGACCGATGGTAATTTTTCATAAATTTTCGTGATGGAGAAGTATCTGAACACTTCCCTCTACGCGGATTGCTCTTCACGCGTCTACGACTGTGGCCGGCGGCCTCCGGGGGCTAGCATACCGTCAAATCTTGCGTAGGCGGCCTCTCACAAGTCTGGAAGTGTTGTGGAGGTTGCAAATGCCCGGCACGCGTCTCCGGGGTGTGCCCCCCCTCACGGACGGTGCCGCCGCCGGCACCTGGAGGGGGGAAACGGACGCGTCGGGTCTACACGGAGTGGATGTAGCTGTGGGTTTGGCCCGGATGTTGCTCCCGGGTGTCCCTATGGGTCGAACTGACACAACCGGGTGGAGAGGTCCACTGGTCAAAGCCCGTCCGTGCAAAGTCAAAGGGCTAGATCGCGTGGTCAAACGCTACAGGGTTAGGCGGGACGGGGGCACTGGGGGGTAGCAATGCCGCCGGCCCGTCGTACCGGGCCCTCATACATGCGGGGTGGTGTGGTGGCATGTCTGAAGAGGCGGCACGCGTGTCCGGGGTGTGCCCCCCCTCACGGACGGCGCCGCCGCCGGCACCTGGAGGGGGGAAACGGACGCGTCGGGTCTACACGGAGGGGATCTTGCTGTGGGTCTGGCCCGGATGTTGCTCCAAAGTGTTCCTATGGGCTGACCTAACACAACCGGGTGGAGAGGCCCACTGGTCAAATCCCGTCCGTGCAAAGTCAAATGGTTGATCCGGTGGTCAAACGCTACAGGGTTAGGTGGGACGGGGGCCCTGGGGGGTAGCAATGCCACCGGAGCGTCGCATCGGGCCCTCATACATGCGGGGTGGTGCGGTGGCATGTCCGAAGAGGCGGCACGCGTCTCCGGGGTGTGGCCCCCCCTCATGGACGGCGATGACACGGTAGTAGACGTTCTACGGAAACGATGCGGCGTGAATATTATTAATAACTCAGAGCGCGATAAAATCATGAGTTTTTTACATGACGTGGGCACATGTGCTATAGACCGATGGTAATTTTTCATAATTTTTCGTGATGGAGAAGTATCTGAACACTTCCCTCTACGCGGATTGCTCTTCGCGCGTCTACGACTGTGGCCGGCGGCCTCCGGGGGCTAGCATACCGTGAAATCTTGTGTAGGCAGCCTCTCACAAGTGTGGAAGTGTTGTGGCGGTTGCAAATGCCCGGCACGCGTCTCCGGGGTGTGCCCCCCCCCTCACGGACGGCGCCGCCGCCGGCACCTGGAGGGGGGAAACGGACGCGTCGGGTCTACACGGAGTGGATGTAGCTGTGGGTTTGGCCCGGATGTTGCTCCCGGGTGTCCCTATGGGCCGAACTGACACAACCAGGTGGAGAGGTCCACTGGTCAAAGCCCGTCCGTGCAAAGTCAAAGGGCTAGATCGCGTGGTCAAACGCTACAGGGTTAGGCGGGACGGGGGCACTGGGGGTAGCAATGCCGCCGGCCCGTCGTACCGGGCCCTCATACATGCGGGGTGGTGTGGTGGTATGTCTGAAGAGGCGACACGCGTGTCCGGGGTGTGCCCCCCTCACGGACGGCGCCGCCGCCGGCACCT
>NC_057810.1:129791567-129792506 GCF_018294505.1 Triticum aestivum | reverse complement strand
AGGGGGGAAACGGACGCGTCGGGTCTACACGGAGGGGATCTTGCTGTGGGTCTGGCCCGGATGTTGCTCCAAAGTGTTCCTATGGGCTGACCTAACACAACTGGGTGGACAGGCCCACTGGTCAAATCCCGTCCGTGCAAAGTCAAAGGGCTAGATCCGGTGGTCAAACGCTACAGGGTTAGGCGGGACGGGGGCCCTGGGGGGTAGCACTACCACCGGAGCATCGCATCGGGCCCTCATACATGCGGGGTGGTGCGGTGGCATGTCCGAAGAGGCGGCACGCGTCTCCGGGGTGTGGCCCCCCTCACGGACGGCGATGACACGGTAGTAGATGTTCTGCGGAAACGATGCGGCGTGAATATTATTAAATACACGGAGCGCGATAAAATCATGAGTTTTTTACATGATGTGGGCACATGTGCTATAGGACCGATGGTAATTTTTCATAATTTTTCATGATGGAGAAGTATCTGAACACTTCCCTCTACGCGGATTGCTCTTCGCGCGTCTACGACTGTGGCCGGCGGCCTCCGGGGGCTAGCATACCGTCAAATCTTGCGTAGGCGGCCTCTCACAAGCCTGGAAGTGTTGTGGCGGTTGCAAATGCCTGGCACGCGTCTCCGGGGTGTGCCCCCCCCCCTCACGGACGGCGCCGCCGCCGGCACCTTGAGGGGGGGAACGGAAGCGTCGGGTCTACACGGAGTGGATGTAGCTGTGGGTTTGGCCTGGATGTTGCTCCCGGGTGTCCCTATGGGCCGAACTCACACAACCGGGTGGAGAGGTCCACTGGTCAAAGCCCGTCCGTGCAAAGTCAAAGGGCTAGATCGCGTGGTCAAACGCTACAAGGTTAGGTGGGACGGGGGCACTCGGGGGGTAGCAATGTCGCCGGCCTGTCGTACCGGGCCCTCATACATGCGGGATGGTGTGGTGGCATGTCTG
>NC_057810.1:129790267-129791192 GCF_018294505.1 Triticum aestivum | reverse complement strand
CCGCCGCCGGCACCTGGAGGGGGGGAACGGACGCGTCGGGTCTACACGGAGGGGATCTTGCTGTGGGTCTGGCCCGGATGTTGCTCCAAAGTGTTCCTATGGGCTGACCTAACACAACCGGGTGGAGAGGCCCACTGGTCAAATCCCGTCCGTGCAAAGTCAAAGGGCTAGATCCGGTGGTCAAACGCTACAGGGTTAGGCGGGACGGAGGCCCTGGGGGTAGCAATGCCACCGGAGCGTCGCATCGGGCCCTCATACATGCGGGGTGGTGCGGTGGCATGTCCAAAGAGGTGGCACGCGTCTCCGGGGTGTGGCCCCCCTCACGGACGGCGATGACACGGTAGTAGACGTTCTGCGGAAACGATGCAGCGTGAATATTATTAAATACTCCGAGCGCGATAAAATCATGAGTTTTTTACATGACCTGGGCACATGTGCTATAGGACCGATGGTAATTTTTCATAATTTTTCGTGATGGAGAAGTATCTGAACACTTCCCTCTACGCGGATTGCTCTTCGCGCGTCTACGACTGTGGCCGGCGGCCTCCGGGGGCTAGCATACCGTCAAATCTTGTGTAGGCGGCCTCTCACAAGTCTGGAAGTGTTATGGCAGTTGCAAATGCCCGGCACACGTCTCCGGGGTATGCCCCCCCCCCTCACGGACGGCGCCTCCGCCGGCACCTGGAGGGGGGAAACGGACGCGTCGGGTCTACACAGAGTGGATGTAGCTGTGGGTTTGGCCCGGATGTTGCTCCCGGGTGTCCCTATGGGCCGAACTGACACAACCGGGTGGAGAGGTCCACTGGTCAAAGCACGTCCGTGCAAAGTCAAAGGGCTAGATCGCGTGGTCAAACGCTACAGGGTTAGGTGGGACGGGGGCACTGGGGGTAGCAATGCCGCCGGCCCGTCGTACCGGGCCCTCATA
>NC_057810.1:129788911-129790257 GCF_018294505.1 Triticum aestivum | reverse complement strand
GGGGGGGGGGTAGCAATGCCACCGGACCGTCGCACCGGGCCCTCATACATGCGTGGTGGTGTGGTGGCATGTACGTAGAGGCGGGACGCGTCTCCGGGGCATGGCCCCCCTCACAGACGGCGATGACATGGTAGTAGACATTCTGCGGTAACGATGCGGTGTCAATACTACTAAATACTCGGAGTGCGATAAAATCATGAGTTTTTTTGCACGACGTGGGCACATGTGCTATAGGAACGATGGTATTTTTTCATAATTTTTTGTGATGGAGAAGTATCCGAAAAATTCCCTCTACGCGAATTTCCCTTCGCGCGTCTACGGGTGTGGCCGGCGGCCTCCGGGGGCTAGCATGCCGCCAAATCTAGCGTAGGCGGCCTCTCACAAGTCTGGAAGTCTTGTGGCAGTTGCAAACGCCCGGCATGCGTGTCCGGGGTGTGCCCCCCCTCACGGATGGCGCCGCCGCCGGCACCTGGAGGGGGGAAACGGACGCGTCGGGTCTACACGGAGGGGATCTTGCTGTGGGTCTGGCCCGGATGTTGCTCCAAAGTGTTCCTATGGGCTGACCTAACACAACCGGGTGGGGAGGTCCACTGGTCAAAGCCCGTCCGTGCAAAGTCAAAGGGCTAGATCCCGTGGTCAAACGCTACAGGGTTAGGCGGGACGGGGGCACTGGGGGGTAGCAATGCCACCGGAGCGTCACATCGGGCCCTCATACATGCGGGGTGGTGTGGTGGCATGTCCGAAGAGGCGGGACGCGTCTCCGAGGCGTGGCCCCCCCTCACGGACGGTGATGACACGGGAGTAGACGTTCTGCGGTAACGATGCGGCGTCAATATTACTAAATACTCGGAGCACGATAAAATCATGAGTTTTTTTTCACGACGTGGGCACATGTGCTATAGGAACGATGGTATTTTTTCATAATTTTTGGTGATGGAGAAGTATCCGAAAAATTCCCTCTACGCGGATTGCCCTTCGCGCGTCTACGGCTGTGGCCGGCGGCCTCCGGGGGCTAGCATGCCGCCAAATCTTGCGTAGGCGGCTCTGACAAGTCTGGAAGTATTGTGGCGGTTGCAAACGCCCGGCACGCGTGTCCGGGGTGTGCCCCCCCTCACGGACGGCGCCGCCGCCGGCACCTGGAGGGGGGAAACGGACGCGTCGGGCCTACACGGAGGGGATCTTGCTGTGGGTCTGGCCCGGATGTTGCTCCAAAGTGTTCCTATGGGCTGACCTAACACAACCGGGTGGGGAGGTCCACTGGTCGAAGCCCGTCCGTGCAAAGTCAAAGGGCTAGATCCCGTGGTCAAACGCTACAGGGTTAGGCGGGACGAGGGCATTGGGGGGGG
>NC_057810.1:129787920-129788901 GCF_018294505.1 Triticum aestivum | reverse complement strand
CGGCGCCGCCGCCGGCACCTGGAGGGGGGAAACGGACGCGTCGGGCCTACACGGAGGGGATCTTGCTGTGGGTCTGGCCCGGATGTTGCTCCAAAGTGTTCCTATGGGCTGACCTAACACAACCGGGTGGAGAGGCCCACTGGTCAAATCCCGTCCATGCAAAGTCAAAGGGCTAGATCCGGTGGTCAAACGCTACAGGGTTAGGCGGGACGGGGGCCCTGGGGGGTAGCAATGACACCGGAGCGTCGCATCGGGCCCTCATACATGCGGGGTGGTGCGGTGGCATGTCCGAAGAGGTGGCACGCGTCTCCGGGGTGTGGCCCCCCTCACGGACGGCGATGACACGGTAGTAGACATTGTGCGGAAACGATGCGGCGTGAATATTATTAAATACTCGGAGCGAGATAAAATCATGAGTTTTTTACATGACGTGGGCACATGTGCTATAGGACCGATGGTAATTTTTCATAATTTTTCGTGATGGAGAAGTATCTGAACTCTTCCCTCTACGCGGATTGCTCTTCGCGCGTCTACGACTGTGGCCGGCGGCCTCCGGGGGCTAGCATACCGTCAAATCTTGCGTAGGCGGCCTCTCACAAGTCTGGAAGTGTTGTGGCGGTTGCAAATGCCCGGCACGCGTCTCCGGGGTGTGCCCCCGCCCCTCACGGACGGCGCCGCCGCCGGCACCTGGAGGGGGGAAACGGACGCGGTGGGTCTACACGGAGTGGATGTAGCTGTGGGTTTGGCCCGGATGTTGCTCCCGGGTGTCCCTATGGGCCGAACTAACACAACCGGGTGGAGAGGTCCACTGGTCAAAGCCCGTCCGTGCAAAGTCAAAGGGCTAGATCGCGTGGTCAAACACTACAGGGTTAGGCGGGACGGGGGCACTGGGGGGGTAGCAATGCCGTCGGCCCGTCGTACCGGGCCCTCATACATGCAGGGTGGTGTGGTGGCATGTCTGAAGAGGCGGCACGCATGTCC
>NC_057810.1:129786576-129787699 GCF_018294505.1 Triticum aestivum | reverse complement strand
CGCGTGGTCAAACGCTACAGGGTTAGGCGGGACGGGTGCACTGGGGGGGTAGCAATGCCGCCGACCCGTCATACCGGGCCCTCATACATGCGGGGTGGTGTGGTGGCATGTCTGAAGAAGCGGCACACATGTCCGGGGTGTGCCCCCCCTCACGGACGGCGCCGCCGCCGGCACCTGGAGGGGGAAACGGACGCGTCGAGTCTACACGGAGGGGATCTTGATGTGGGTCTGGCCCGGATGTTGCTCCAAAGTATTCCTATCGGCTGACCTAACACAACCGGGTGGAGAGGCCCACTGGTCAAATCCCGTCCGTGCAAAGTCAAAGGGCTAGATCCGGTGGTCAAACGCTACAGGGTTAGGCGGGACGGGGGCCCTGGGGGGTAGTAATGCCACCGGAGCGTCGCATCGGGCCCTCATACATGTGGGGTGGTGCGGTGGCATGTCCGAAGAGGCGGCACGCGTCTCCGGGGTGTGGCCCCCCTCACGGACGGCGATGACACGGTAGTAGATGTTCTGCGAAAACGATGCGGCGTGAATATTATTAAATACTCAGAGCGCGATAAAATCATGAGTTTTTTACATGACGTGGGCACATGTGCTATAGGACCAATTGTAATTTTTCATAATTTTTCGTGATGGAGAAGTATCTGAACACTTCCCTCTACGCGGATTGCTCTTCGCGCGTCTACGACTGTGGCCGGCGGCCTCCGGGGGCTAGCATACCGTCAAATCTTGTGTAGGCAGCCTCTCACAAGTCTGGAAGTGTTGTGGCGGTTGCAAATGCCCGGCACGCGTCTCCGAGGTGTGCCCCCCCCTCATGGACGGAGCCGCCGCCGGCACCTGGAGGGGGGAAACGGACGCTTCGGGTCTACACGGAGTGGATGTAGCTGTGGGTTTGGCCCGGATGTTGCTCTCGGGTGTCCCTATGGGCCGAACTGACACAACCGGGTGGAGAGGTCCACTGGTCAAAGCCCGTCCGTGCAAAGTCAAAGGGCTAGATCGCGTGGTCAAACGCTACAGGGTTAGGCGGGACGGGTGCACTGGGGGGTAGCAATGCTGCCGACGCGTCGTACCGGGCCCTCATACATGCGGGGTGGTGTGGTGGCATGTCTGAAGAGGCGGC
>NC_057810.1:129786275-129786546 GCF_018294505.1 Triticum aestivum | reverse complement strand
TGGGTCTACACGGAGTGGATGTAGCTGTGGGTTTGGCCCGGATGTTGCTCCCGGGTGTCCCTATGGGCCGAACTAACACAACCGGGTGGAGAGGTCCACTGGTCAAAGCCCGTCCGTGCAAAGTCAAAGGGCTAGATCGCGTGGTCAAACACTACAGGGTTAGGCGGGACGGGGGCACTGGGGGGGTAGCAATGCCGTCGGCCCGTCGTACCGGGCCCTCATACATGCAGGGTGGTGTGGTGGCATGTCTGAAGAGGCGGCACGCATGTCC
>NC_057810.1:129785217-129786250 GCF_018294505.1 Triticum aestivum | reverse complement strand
GCGGGGTGGTGTGGTGGCATGTCTGAAGAGGCGGCACGCGTGTCCGGGGTGTGCCCCCCCTCACGGACGGCGCCGCCGCCGGCACCTGGAGGGGGAAACGGACGCGTCGGGTCTACACGGAGGGGATCTTGATGTGGGTCTGGCCCGGATGTTGCTCCAAAGTGTTCCTATGGGCTGACCTAACACAACCGGGTGGAGAGGCCCACTGATCAAATCCCGTCCGTGCAAAGTCAAATGGTTGATCCGGTGGTCAAACGCTACAGGGTTAGGTGGGACGGGGGCCCTGGGGGTAGCAATGCCACCGGAGCGTCGCATCGGGCCCTCATACATGCGGGGTGGTGTGGTGGCATGTCCAAAGAGGCGGCACGCGTCTCCGGGGTGTGGCCCCCCTCATGGACGGCGATGACACGGTAGTAGACGTTCTACGGAAACGATGCGGCGTGAATATTATTAAATACTCGGAGCACGATAAAATCATGAGTTTTTTACATGACGTGGGCACATGTGCTATAGGACCGATGGTAAATTTTCATAATTTTTCGTGATGGAGAAGTATCTGAACACTTCCCTCTACGCGGATTGCTCTTCGCGCGTCTACGACTGTGGCCGGCGGCCTTCGGGGGCTAGCATACCGTCAAATCTTGCGTAGGCGGCCTCTCACAAGCCTGGAAGTGTTGTGGCGGTTGCAAATGCCTGGCACGCGTCTCCGGGGTGTGCCCCCCCCCCCCTCACGGACGGCGCCGCCGCCGGCACCTTGAGGGGGGAAACGGAAGCGTCGGGTCTACACGGAGTGGATGTAGCTGTGGGTTTGGCCTGGATGTTGCTCCCGGGTGTCCCTATGGGCCGAACTCACACAACCGGGTGGAGAGGTCCACTGGTCAAAGCCCGTCCGTGCAAAGTCAAAGGGCTAGATCGCGTGGTCAAACGCTACAAGGTTAGGCGGGACGGGGGCACTCGGGGGGTAGCAATGTCGCCGGCCTGTCGTACCGGGCCCTCATACATGCGGGATGGTGTGGTGGCATGTCTGAAGAGG
>NC_057810.1:129784676-129785185 GCF_018294505.1 Triticum aestivum | reverse complement strand
CGCGTGGTCAAACGCTACAGGGTTAGGCGGGACGGGTGCACTGGGGGGGTAGCAATGCCGCCGACCCGTCATACCGGGCCCTCATACATGCGGGGTGGTGTGGTGGCATGTCTGAAGAAGCGGCACACATGTCCGGGGTGTGCCCCCCCTCACGGACGGCGCCGCCGCCGGCACCTGGAGGGGGAAACGGACGCGTCGAGTCTACACGGAGGGGATCTTGATGTGGGTCTGGCCCGGATGTTGCTCCAAAGTATTCCTATCGGCTGACCTAACACAACCGGGTGGAGAGGCCCACTGGTCAAATCCCGTCCGTGCAAAGTCAAAGGGCTAGATCCGGTGGTCAAACGCTACAGGGTTAGGCGGGACGGGGGCCCTGGGGGGTAGTAATGCCACCGGAGCGTCGCATCGGGCCCTCATACATGTGGGGTGGTGCGGTGGCATGTCCGAAGAGGCGGCACGCGTCTCCGGGGTGTGGCCCCCCTCACGGACGGCGATGACACGGTAGTAGA
>NC_057810.1:129783587-129784666 GCF_018294505.1 Triticum aestivum | reverse complement strand
GCCGGCCTGTCGTACCGGGCCCTCATACATGCGGGATGGTGTGGTGGCATGTCTGAAGAGGTAGCACGTGTGTCCGGGGTGTGCCCCCCCCTCACGGACGGCACCGCCGCCGGCACCTGGAGGGGGGGAACGGACGCGTCGGGTCTACACGGAGGGGATCTTGCTGTGGGTCTGGCCCGGATGTTGCTCCAAAGTGTTCCTATGGGCTGACCTAACACAACCGGGTGGAGAGGCCCACTGGTCAAATCCCGTCCGTGCAAAGTCAAAGGGCTAGATCCGGTGGTCAAACGCTACAGGGTTAGGCGGGACGGAGGCCCTGGGGGTAGCAATGCCACCGGAGCGTCGCATCGGGCCCTCATACATGCGGGGTGGTGCGGTGGCATGTCCAAAGAGGCGGCACGCGTCTCCGGGGTGTGGCCCCCCTCACGGACGGCGATGACACGGTAGTAGACGTTCTGCGGAAACGATGCGGCGTGAATATTATTAAATACTCCGAGCGCAATAAAATCATGAGTTTTTTACATGACCTGGGCACATGTGCTATAGGACCGATGGTAATTTTTCATAATTTTTCGTGATGGAGAAGTATCTGAACACTTCCCTCTACGCGGATTGCTCTTCGCGCGTCTACGACTGTGGCCGGCGGCCTCCGGGGGCTAGCATACCGTCAAATCTTGTGTAGGCGGCCTCTCACAAGTCTGGAAGTGTTATGGCGGTTGCAAATGCCCGGCACACGTCTCCGGGGTATGCCCCCCCCCCTCACGGACGGCGCCGCCGCCGGCACCTGGAGGGGGGAAACGGACGCGTCGGGTCTACACAGAGTGGATGTAGCTGTGGGTTTGGCCCGGATGTTGCTCCCGGGTGTCCCTATGGGACGAACTGACACAACCGGGTGGAGAGGTCCACTGGTCAAAGCACGTCCGTGCAAAGTCAAAGGGCTAGATCGCGTGGTCAAACGCTACACGGTTAGGTGGGACGGGGGCACTGGGGGGTAGCAATGCCGCCGGCCCGTCGTACCGGGCCCTCATACATGCGGGGTGGTGTGGTGGCATGTCTGAAGAGGCAGCACGCGTGTCCGG
>NC_057810.1:129782531-129783577 GCF_018294505.1 Triticum aestivum | reverse complement strand
GGGGTGGTGTGGTGGCATGTCTGAAGAGGCGGCACGCGTGTCCGGGGTGTGCCCCCCCTCACGGACGGCGCCGCCGCCGGCACCTGGAGGGGGGAAACGGACGCGTCGGGTCTACACGGAGGGGATCTTGCTGTGGGTCTGGCCCGGATGTTGCTCCAAAGTGTTCCTATGGGCTGACCTAACACAACCGGGTGGAGAGGCCCACTGGTCAAATCCCGTCCGTGCAAAGTCAAAGGGCTAGATCCGGTGGTCAAACGCTACAGGGTTAGGCGGGACGGGGGCCCTGGGGGGTAGCAATTACACCGGAGCGTCGCATCGGGCCCTCATACATGCGGGGTGGTGCGGTGGCATGTCCGAAGAGGTGGCACGCGTCTCCGGGGTGTGGCCCCCCTCACGGACGGCGATGACACGGTAGTAGACATTGTGCGGAAACGATGCGGCGTGAATATTATTAAATACTCGGAGCGAGATAAAATCATGAGTTTTTTACATGACATGGGCACATGTGCTATAGGACCGATGGTAATTTTTCATAATTTTTCGTGATGGAGAAGTATCTGAACTCTTCCCTCTACGCGGATTGCTCTTCGCGCGTCTACGACTGTGGCCGGCGGCCTCCGGGGGCTAGCATACCGTCAAATCTTGCGTAGGCGGCCTCTCACAAGTCTGGAAGTGTTGTGGCGGTTGCAAATGCCCGGCACGCGTCTCCGGGGTGTGCCCCCGCCCCTCACGGACGGCGCCGCCGCCGGCACCTAGAGGGGGGAAACGGACGCGTTGGGTCTACACGGAGTGGATGTAGCTGTGGGTTTGGCCCGGATGTTGCTCCCGGGTGTCCCTATGGGCCGAACTAACACAACCGGGTGGAGAGGTCCACTGGTCAAAGCCCGTCCGTGCAAAGTCAAAGGGCTAGATCGCGTGGTCAAACACTACAGGGTTAGGCGGGACGGGGGCACTGGGGGGGTAGCAATGCCGTCGGCCCGTCGTACCGGGCCCTCATACATGCAGGGTGGTGTGGTGGCATGTCTGAAGAGGCGGCACGCATGTCC
>NC_057810.1:129780036-129782154 GCF_018294505.1 Triticum aestivum | reverse complement strand
CGCGTGGTCAAACGCTACAGGGTTAGGCGGGACGGGTGCACTGGGGGGGTAGCAATGCCGCCGACCCGTCATACCGGGCCCTCATACATGCGGGGTGGTGTGGTGGCATGTCTGAAGAAGCGGCACACATGTCCGGGGTGTGCCCCCCCTCACGGACGGCGCCGCCGCCGGCACCTGGAGGGGGAAACGGACGCGTCGAGTCTACACGGAGGGGATCTTGATGTGGGTCTGGCCCGGATGTTGCTCCAAAGTATTCCTATCGGCTGACCTAACACAACCGGGTGGAGAGGCCCACTGGTCAAATCCCGTCCGTGCAAAGTCAAAGGGCTAGATCCGGTGGTCAAACGCTACAGGGTTAGGCGGGACGGGGGCCCTGGGGGGTAGTAATGCCACCGGAGCGTCGCATCGGGCCCTCATACATGTGGGGTGGTGCGGTGGCATGTCCGAAGAGGCGGCACGCGTCTCCGGGGTGTGGCCCCCCTCACGGACGGCGATGACACGGTAGTAGACGTTCTGCGAAAACGATGCGGCGTGAATATTATTAAATACTCGGAGCGCGATAAAATCATGAGTTTTTTACATGACGTGGGCACATGTGCTATAGGACCAATGGTAATTTTTCATAATTTTTCGTGATGGAGAAGTATCTGAACACTTCCCTCTACGCGGATTGCTCTTCGCGCGTCTACGACTGTGGCTGGCGGCCTCCGGGGGCTAGCATACCGTCAAATCTTGTGTAGGCAGCCTCTCACAAGTCTGGAAGTGTTGTGGCGGTTGCAAATGCCCGGCACGCGTCTCCGAGATGTGCCCCCCCCCTCATGGACGGAGCCGCCGCCGGCACCTGGAGGGGGGAAACGGACACTTCGGGTCTACACGGAGTGGATGTAGCTGTGGGTTTGGCCCGGATGTTGCTCTCGGGTGTCCCTATGGGCCGAACTGACACAACCGGGTCGAGAGGTCCACTGGTCAAAGCCCGTCCGTGCAAAGTCAAAGGGCTAGATCGCGTGGTCAAACGCTACAGGGTTAGGCGGGACGGGTGCACTGGGGGGGTAGCAATGCCGCCGACGCGTCGTACCGGGCCCTCATACATGCGGGGTGGTGTGGTGGCATGTCTGAAGAGGCGGCACGCGTGTCCGGGGTGTGCCCCCCCTCACGGACGGCGCCGCCGCCGGCACCTGGAGGGGGAAACGGACGCGTCGGGTCTACACGGAGGGGATCTTGATGTGGGTCTGGCCCGGATGTTGCTCCAAAGTGTTCCTATGGGCTGACCTAACACAACCGGGTGGAGAGGCCCACTGATCAAATCCCGTCCGTGCAAAGTCAAATGGTTGATCCGGTGGCAAACGCTACAGGGTTAGGTGGGACGGGGGCCCTGGGGGTAGCAATGCCACCGGAGCATCGCATCGGGCCCTCATACATGCGGGGTGGTGCGGTGGCATGTCCGAAGAGGCGGCACGCGTCTCCGGGGTGTGGCCCCCCTCATGGACGGCGATGACACGGTAGTAGACGTTCTACGGAAACGATGCGGCGTGAATATTATTAAATACTCGCAGCGCGATAAAATCATGAGTTTTTTACATGACGTGGGCACATGTGCTATAGGACCGATGGTAATTTTTCATAATTTTTCGTGATGGAGAAGTATCTGAACACTTCCCTCTACGCGGATTGCTCTTCGCGCGTCTACGACTGTGGCCGGCGGCCTTCGGGGGCTAGCATACCGTCAAATCTTGTGTAGGCGGCCTCTCACAAGTCTGGAAGTGTTGTGGCGGTTGCAAATGCCCGGCACGCGTCTCCGGGGTGTGCCCCCCCTCACGGACGGCGCCGCCGCCGGCACCTGGAGGGGGGAAACGGACGTGTCGGGTCTACACGGAGTGGATGTAGCCGTGGGTTTGGCCCGGATGTTGCTCCCGGGTGTCCCTATGGGCCGAACTGACACAACCGGTTGGAGAGGTCCACTGGTCAAAGCCCGTCCGTGCAAAGTCAAAGGGCTAGATCGCGTGGTCAAACGCTACAGGGTTAGGCGGGACGGGGGCACTGGGGGGTAGCAATGCCGCCGGCCCGTCGTACCGGGCCCTCATACATGCGGGGTGGTGTGGTGGCATGTCTGAAGAGGCG
>NC_057810.1:129777955-129779961 GCF_018294505.1 Triticum aestivum | reverse complement strand
GAGGCGGCACGCGTGTCTGGGGTGTGCCCCCCCTCACGGACGGCGCCGCCGCCGGCACCTGGAGGGGGGAAACGGACGCGTCGGGTCTACACGGAGGGGATCTTGCTGTGGGTCTGGCCCGGATGTTGCTCCAAAATGTTCTTATGGGCTGACCTAACACAACCGGGTGGAGAGGCCCACTGGTCAAATCCTGACCGTGCAAAGTCAAAGGGCTAGATCCGGTGGTCAAACGCTACAGGGTTAGGCGGGAAGGGGGCCCTGGGGGGTAGCAATGCCACCGGAGCGTCGCATCGGGCCCTCATACATGCGGGGTGGTGCGGTGGCATGTCCGAAGAGGCGGCACGCGTCTCCGGGGTGTGGCCCCCCTCACGGACGGCGATGACACGGTAGTAGACGTTCTGCGGAAACGATGCGGCGTGAATATTATTAAATACTCGGAGCGTGATAAAATCATGAGTTTTTTACATGACCTGGGCACATGTGCTATAGGACCGATGGTAATTTTTCATAATTTTTCATGATGGAGAAGTATCTGAACACTTCCCTCTACGCGGATTGCTCTTCGCGCGTCTACGACTGTGGTCGGCGGCCTCCGGGGGCTAGCATACCGTCAAATCTTGCATAGGCGGCCTCTCACAAGTCTGGAAGTGTTGTGGCGGTTGCAAATGCCCGGCACGCGTCTTCGGGGTGTGCCCCCCCCCCCTCACGGACGGCGCCGCCGCCGGCACCTGGAGGGGGGAAACGGACGCGTCGGGTCTACACGGAGTGGATGTAGCTGTGGGTTTGGCCCGGATGTTGCTCCCGGGTGTCCCTATGGGCCGAACTGACACAACCGGGTGGAGAGGACCACTGGTCAAAGCCCGTCCGTGCATAGTCAAAGGGCTAGATCGCGTGGTCAAACGCTACAGGGTTAGGCGGGACGGGGGCACTGGGGGGGTAGCAATGCCGCCGGCCCGTCGTACCGGGCCCTCATACATGCGGGGTGGTGTGGTGGCATGTCTGAAGAGGCGGCACGCGTGTCCGGGGTGTGCCCCCCCTCACGGACGGCGCCGCCGCCGGCACCTGGAGGGGGGAAACGGACGCGTCGGGTCTACACGGAGGGCATCTTGCTGTGGGTCAGGCCCGGATGTTGCTCCAAAGTGTTCCTATGGGCTGACCTAACACAACCGGGTGGAGAGGCCCACTGGTCAAATCCCGTCCGTGCAAAGTCAAAGGGCTAGATCCGGTGGTCAAATGCTACAGGGTTAGGCGGGACGGGGGCCCTGGGGGGTAGCAATGCCACCGGAGCATCGCATCGGGCCCTCATACATGCGGGGTGGTGCGGTGGCATGTCCGAAGAGGCGGCACGCGTCTCCGGGGTGTGGCCCCCCTCACGGACGGCGATGACACGGTAGTAGACGTTCTGCGGAAACGATGCGGCGTGAACATTATTAAATACTCGGAGCGCGATAAAATCATGAGTTTTTTACATGACGTGGGCACATGTGCTATAGGACCGATGGTAGTTTTTCATAATTTTTCGTGATGGAGAAGTATCTGAACACTTCCCTCTACGCGGATTGCTCTTCGCGCGTCTACGACTGTGGCCGGCGGCCTCCGGGGGCTAGCATACCGTCAAATCTTGCGTAGGCGGCCTCTCACAAGTCTGGAAGTGTTGTGGCGGTTGCAAATGCCCGGCACGCGTCTCCAGGGTGTGCCCGCCCCTCACGGACGGCGCCGCCGCCGGCACCTGGAGGGGGGAAACGGACGCGTCGGGTCTACACGGAGTGGATGTAGCTGTGGGTTTGGCCCGGATGTTGCTCCCGGGTGTCCCTATGGGCCGAACTGACACAACCGAGCGGAGAGGTCCACTGGTCAAAGCATGTCCGTGCAAAGTCAAAGGGCTAGATCGCGTGGTCAAACGCTACAGGGTTAGGCGGGACGGGGGCACTGGGGGGGTAGCAATGCCGCCGGCCCGTCGTACCGGGCCCTCATACATGCGGGGTGGTGTGGTGGCATGTCTGAAG
>NC_057810.1:129776766-129777539 GCF_018294505.1 Triticum aestivum | reverse complement strand
GGGAAACGGACGCGTCGGGTCTACACGGAGGGGATCTTGCTGTGGGTCTGGCCCGGATGTTGCTCCAAATTATTCCTATGGGCTGACCTAACACAACCGGGTGGAGAGGCCCACTGGTCAAATCCCGTCCGTGCAAAGTCAAAGGGCTAGATCCGGTGGTCAAACGCTACAGGGTTAGGCGGGACGGGGGCCCTGGGGGTAGCAATGCCACCGGAGCGTCCCATCGGGCCCTCATACATGCGGGGTGGTGCGGTGGCATGTCCGAAGAGGCGGCACGCGTCTCCGGGGTGTGGCCCCCCTCAGGGACGGCGATGACACGGTAGTAGACGTTCTGCGGAAACGATGCGGCGTGAATATTATTAAATACTCGGAGCGCGATAAAATCATGAGTTTTTTACATGACGTGGGCACATGTGCTATAGGACCGATGGTAATTTTTCAGAATTTTTCGTGATGGAGAAGTATCTGAACACTTCCCTCTAGGCGGATTGCTCTTCGCGCGTCTACGACTGTGGCCGGCGGCCTTCGGGGGCTAGCATACCGTCAAATCTTGTGTAGGCGGCCTCTCACCAGTCCGGAAGTGTTGTGGCGGTTGCAAATGCCCGGCACGCGTCTGCGGGGTGTGCCCCCCCCCCCTCACGGACGGCGCCGCCGTCGGCACCTGGAGGGGGGAAACGGACGCGTCGGGTCTACACGGAGTGGATGTAGCTGTGGGTTTGGCCCGGATGTTGCTCCCGGGTGTCCCTATGGGTCGAACTGACACAACCGGTTGG
>NC_057810.1:129773823-129776582 GCF_018294505.1 Triticum aestivum | reverse complement strand
ACGGGGGCACTGGGGGGGTAGCAATACCGCCGGCCCGTCGTACCGGGCCCTCATACATGCGGGGTGGTGTGGTGGCATGTCTGAAGAGGCGGCATGCGTGTCCGGGGTGTGCCCCCCCTCACGGACGGCGCCGCCGCCGGCACCTGGAGGGGGGAAACGGACGCGTCGGGTCTACACGGAGGGGATCTTGCTGTGGGTCTGGCCCGGATGTTGCTCCAAAGTGTTCTTATGGGCTGACCTAACACAACCGGGTGGAGAGGCCCACTGGTCAAATCCTGTCCGTGCAAAGTCAAAGGGCTAGATCCGGTGGTCAAACGCTACAGGGTTAGGCGGGAAGGGGGCCCTAGGGGGTAGCAATGCCACCGGAGCGTCGCATCGGGCCCTCATACATGCGGGGTGGTGTGGTGGCATGTCTGAAGAGGCGGCACGCGTCTCCGGGGTGTGGCCCCCCTCACGGACGGCGATGACTCGGTAGTAGACGTTCTGCGGAAACGATGCAGCGTGAATATTATTAAATACTCGGAGCGCGATAAAATCATGAGTTTTTTACATGACGTGGGCACATGTGCTATAGGACCGATGGTAATTTTTCATAATTTTTCGTGATGGAGAAGTATCTGAACACTTCCCTCTACGCGGATTGCTCTTCGCGCGTCTACGACTGTGGCCGGCCGCCTCCGGGGGCTAGCATACCGTCAAATCTTGCGTAGGTGGCCTCTCACAAGTCTGGAAGTGTTGTGGCGGTTGCAAATGCCCGGTACGCGTCTCCGGGGTGTGCCCCCCTTCACGGACGGAGCCGCCGCCGGCACCTGGAGGGGGGGGGGACGGACGCGTCGGGTCTACACGGAGGGGATCTTGCTGTGGGTCTGGCCCGGATGTTGCTCCAAAGTGTTCCTATGGGCTGACCTAACACAACCGGGTGGAGAGGCCCACTGGTCAAATCTCGTCCGTGCAAAGTCAAAGGGCTAGATCCGGTGGTCAAACGCTACACGGTTAGGCGGGACGGGGGCCCTGGGGGTAGCAATGCCACCGGAGCGTCGCATTGGGCCCTCATACATGCGGGGTGGTGCGGTGGCATGTCCGAAGAGACGGCACGCGTCTCCGGGGTGTGGCCCCCCTCACGGACGGCGATGACACGGTAGTAGACGTTCTGCGGAAACGATGCGGCGTGAATATTATTAAATACCCGGAGCGCGATAAAATCATGAGTTTTTTACATGACGTGGGCACATGTGCTATAGAACCGATGGTAATTTTTCATAATTTTTCGTGATGGAGAAGTATCTGAACACTTCCCTCTACGTAGATTGCTCTTCGCGCGTCTACGACTGTGGCCGGCGGCCTCCGGGGGCTAGCATACCGTCAAATCTTGTGTAGGCGGCCTCTCACAAGTCTGGAAGTGTTGTGGCGGTTGCAAATGCCCGGTACGCGTCTCCGGGGTGTGCCCCCCCTCACGGACGGCGCCGCCGCCGGCACCTGGAGGGGGGGAACGGACGCGTCGGGTCTACACAGAGTGGATGTAGCTGTGGGTTTGGCCCGGATGTTGCTCCCGGGTGTCCCTATGGGCCGAACTGACACAACCGGGTGGAGAGGTCCACTGGTCAAAGCCCGTCCGTGCAAAGTCAAAGGGCTAGATCGCGTGGTCAAACGCTACAGGGTTAGGCGGGACGGGGGCACTGGGGGGTAGCAATGCCGCCGGCCCGTCGTACCGGGCCCTCATACATGCGGGGTGGTGTGGTGGCATGTCTGAAGAGGCGGCACGCGTGTCCGGGGTGTGCCCCCCCTCACGGACGGCGCCGCCGCCGGCACCTGGAGGGGGGGGGGAACGGACCCGTCGGGTCTACACGGAGGGGATCTTGCTGTGGGTCTGGCCCGGATGTTGCTCCAAAGTGTTCCTATGGGCTGACCTAACAAAACCGGGTGGAGAGGCCCACTGGTCAAATCCCGTCCGTGCAAAGTCAAAGGGCTAGATCCGGTGGTCAAACGTTACAGGGTTAGGCGGGACAGGGGCCCTGGGGGGTAGCAATGCCACCGGAGCGTCGCATCGGGCCCTCATACATGCGGGGTGGTGCGGTGGCATGTCCGAAGAGGCGGCACGCGTCTCCGGGGTGTGGCCCCCCTCACGGACGGCGATGACACGGTAGTAGACGTTCTGCGGAAACGATGCGGCATGAATATTATTAAATACTCGGAGCGTGATAAAATCATGAGTTTTTTACATGACGTGGGCACATGTGCTATAGGACCGATGGTAATTTTTCATAATTTTTCATGATGGAGAAGTATCTGAACACTTCCCTCTACGCGGATTGCTCTTCGCGCATCTACGACTGTGGCCGGCGGCCTCCGGGGGCTAGCATACCGTTAAATCTTGTGTAGGCGGCCTCTCACAAGTCTGGAAGTGTTGTGGCGGTTGCAAATGCCCGGCACGCGTCTCCGGGGTGTGCCCCCCCCCTCACGGACGGCGCCGCCGCCGGCACCTGGAGGGGGGAAACGGACGCGTCGGGTCTACACAGAGTGGATGTAGCTGTGGGTTTGGCCCGGATGTTGCTCCCGGGTGTCCCTATGGGCCGAACTGACACAACCGGGTGGAGAGGTCCACTGGTCAAAGCCCGTCCGTGCAAAGTCAAAGGGCTAGATCGCGTGCTCAAACGCTACAAGGTTAGGCGGGACGGGGGCACTGGGGGGTAGCAATGCCGCCGGCCCGTCGTACCGGGCCCTCATACATGCGGCGTGGTGTGGTGGCATGTCTGAAGAGG
>NC_057810.1:129772736-129773710 GCF_018294505.1 Triticum aestivum | reverse complement strand
TGCCCCCCCTCACGGACGGCGCCGCCGCCGGCACCTGGAGGGGGGAAACGGACGCGTCGGGTCTACACGGAGGGGATCTTGCTGTGGGTCTGGCCCGGATGTTGCTCCAAAGTGTTCCTATGGGCTGACCTAACACAACCGGGTGGAGAGGCCCACTGGTCAAATCCTGTCCGTGCAAAGTCAAAGGGCTAGATCCGGTGGTCAAACGCTACAGGGTTAGGCGGGACGGGGGCCCTGGGGGGTAGCAATGCCACCGGAGCGTCGCATCGGGCCCTCATACATGCGGGGTGGTGCGGTGGCATGTCCGAAGAGGCGGCACGCGTCTCCGGGGTGTGGCCCCCCTCACGGACGGCGATGACACGGTAGTAGACGTTCTGCGGAAACGATGCAGCGTGAATATTATTAAATACTCGGAGCGCGATAAAATCATGAGTTTTTTACATGACGTGGACACATGTGCTATAGGACCGATGGTAATTTTTCATAATTTTTCGTGATCGAGAAGTATCTGAACACTTCCCTCTACGTGGATTGCTCTTCGCGCGTCTACGAGTGTGGTCGGCGGCCTCCGGGGGCTAGCATACCGTCAAATCTTGCATAGGCGGCCTCTCACAAGTCTGGAAGTGTTGTGGCGGTTGCAAATGCCCGGCACGCGTCTCCGGGGTGTGCCCCCCCTCACGGACGGCGCCGCCGCCGGCACCTGGAGGGGGAAACGGACGCGTCGGGTCTACACGGAGTGGATGTAGCTGTGGGTTTGGCCGGGATGTTGCTCCCGGGTGTCCCTATGGGCCGAACTGACACAACCAGGTGGAGAGGACCACTGGTCAAAGCCCGTTCGTGCAAAGTCAAAGGGCTAGATCGCTTGGTCAAATGCTACAGGGTTAGGCGGGACGGGGGCACTGGGGGGGTAGCAATGCCGCCGGCCCGTCGTACCGGGCCCTCATACATGCGGGGTGTTGTGGTGGCATGTCTGA
>NC_057810.1:129771535-129772661 GCF_018294505.1 Triticum aestivum | reverse complement strand
CATGTCTGAAGAGGCGGACGTGTGTCCGGGGTGTGCCCCCCTCACGGACGGCGCCGCCGCCGGCACCTGGAGGGGGGAAACGGACGCGTCGGGTCTACACGGAGGGGATCTTGCTGTGGGTCTGGCCCGGATGTTGCTCCAAAGTGTTCCTATGGGCTGACCTAACACAACCGGGTGGAGAGGCCCACTGGTCAAATCTTGTCCGTGCAAAGTCAAAGGGCTAGATCCGCTGGTCAAACGCTACAGGGTTAGGCGGGACGGGGGCCCTGGGGGGTAGCAATGCCACCGGAGCGTCGCATCGGGCCCTCATACATGTGGGGTGGTGTGGTGGCATGTCCGAAGAGGCGGCACGCGTCTCCGGGGTGTGGCCCCCCTCACGGACGGCGATGACACGGTAGTAGACGTTCTGCGGAAACGATGCGGCGTGAATATTATTAAATACTCGGAGCGCGATAAAATCATGAGTTTTTTACATGACGTGGGCACATGTGCTATAGGACCGATGGTAATTTTTCATAATTTTTCGTGATGGAGAAGTATCTGAACACTTCCGTCTACGCGGATTGCTCTTCGCGCGTCTACGACTGTGGCCGGCGGCCTCCGGGGGCTAGCATACCGTCAAATCTTGCGTAGGCGGCCTCTCACAAGTCTGGAAGTGTTGTGGCGGTTGCAAATGCCCGGCACGCGTCTCCGGGGTGTGCCGCCCCCCTCACGGACGGCGCTGCCGCCGGCACCTGGAGGGGGGAAACAGACGCGTCGGGTCTACACGGAGTGGATGTAGCTGTGGGTTTGGCCCGGATGTTGCTCCCGGGTGTCCCTATGGGCCGAACTGACACAACCGGGTGGAGAGGTCCACTGGTCAAAGCCCGTCCGTGCAAAGTCAAAGGGCTAGATCGCGTGGTCAAACGCTACAGGGTTAGGCGGGACGGGGGCACTAGGGGGTAGCAATGCCGCCGGCCCGTCGTACCGGGCCCTCATACATGTGGGGTGGTGTGGTGGCATGTCTGAAGAGGCGGCACGCGTGTCCGGGGTGTGCCCCCCCTCACGGACGGCGCCGCCGCCGGCACCTGGAGGGGGGAAACGGACGCGTCGGGTCTACACGGAGGGGATCTTGCTGTGGGTCTGG
>NC_057810.1:129769576-129771525 GCF_018294505.1 Triticum aestivum | reverse complement strand
GCACCTAGAGGGGGGAAACGGACGCGTCGGGTCTACACGGAGGGGATCTTGCTGTGGGTCTGGCCCGGATGTTGCTCCAAAGTGTTCTTATGGGCTGACCTAACACAACCGGGTGGAGAGGCCCACTGGTCAAATCCTGTCCGTGCAAAGTCAAAGGGCTAGATCCGCTGGTCAAACGCTACAGGGTTAGGTGGGACGGGGGCCCTGGGGGGTAGCAATGCCACCGGAGCATCGCATCGGGCCCTCATACATGCGGGGTGGTGCGGTGGCATGTCCGAAGAGGCGGCACGCGTCTCCGGGGTGTGGCCCCCCTCACGGACGGCGATGACACGGTAGTAGACGTTCTGCGGAAACGATGCGGCGTGAATATTATTAAATACTCAGAGCGCGATAAAATCGTGAGTTTTTTACATGACGTGGGCACATGTGCTATAGGACCGATGGTAATTTTTCATAATTTTTCGTGATGGAGAAGTATCTGAACACTTCCGTCTACGCGGATTGCTCTTCGCGCGTCTACGACTGTGGCCGGCGGCCTCCGGGGGCTAGCATACCGTCAAATCTTGCATAGGCGGCCTCTCACAAGTCTGGAAGTGTTGTGGCGGTTGCAAATGCCCAGCACGCGTCTCCGGGGTGTGCCCCCCCCCTCACGGACGGCGCTCCCGCCGGCACCTGGAGGGGGGAAACGGACGCGTCGGGTCTACACGGAGTGGATGTAGCTGTGGGTTTGGCCCGGATGTTGCTCCCGGGTGTCCCTATGGGCCGAACTGACACAACCGGGTGGAGAGGTCCACTGGTCAAAGCCCGTCCGTGCAAAGTCAAAGGGCTAGATCGCGTGCTCAAACGCTACAGGGTTAGGCGGGACGGGGGCACTGGGGGGGTAGCAATGCCGCCGGCCCGTCGTACCGGGCCCTCATACATGCGGGGTGGTGTGGTGGCATGTCTGAAGAGGCGGCACATGTGTCCGGGGTGTGCCCCCCTCACGGACGGCGCCGCCGCCGGCACCTGGAGGGGGGAAACGGACGCGTCGGGTCTACACGGAGGGGATCTTGCTGTGGGTCTGGCCCGGATGTTGCTCCAAAATGTTCTTATGGACTGACGTAACACAATCGGGTGGAGAGGCCCACTGGTCAAATCCCGTCCGTGCAAAGTCAAAGGGCTAGATCCGGTGGTCAAACGCTACAGGGTTAGGCGGGACGGGGGCCCTGGGGGGTAGCAATGCCACCGGAGCGTCGCATCGGGCCCTCATACATGTGGGGTGGTGCGGTGGCATGTCCGAAGAGGCGGCACGCGTCTCCGGGGTGTGGCCCCCCTCACGGACGGCGATGACATGGTAGTAGACGTTCTGCGGAAACGATGCGGCGTGAATATTATTAAATACTCGGAGCGCGATAAAATCATGAGTTTTTTACATGACGTGGGCACATGTGCTATAGGACCGATGGTAATTTTTCATAATTTTTAGTGATGGAGAAGTATCTGAACACTTCCGTCTACGCGGATTGCTCTTCGCGCGTCTACGACTGTGGCCGGCGGCCTCCGGGGGCTAGCATACCATCAAATCTTGCGTAGCCGGCCTCTCACAAGTCTGGAAGTGTTGTGGCGGTTGCAAATGCCCGGCACGCGTCTCCGGGGTGTGCCCCCCCCTCACGGACGGTGCTGCCGCTGGCACCTGGAGGGGGGAAACGGACGCGTCGGGTCTACACGGAGTGGATGTAGCTGTGGGTTTGGCCCGGATGTTGCTCCCGGGTGTCCCTATGGGCCGAACTGACACAACCGGGTGGAGAGGTCCACTGGTCAAAGCCCGTCCGTGCAAAGTCAAAGGGTTAGATCGCGTGCTCAAACGCTACAGGGTTAGGCGGGACGGGGGCACTGGGGGGTAGCAATTCCGTCGGCCCGTCGTACCGGGCCCTCATACATGCGGGGTGGTGTGGTGGCATGTCTGAAGA
>NC_057810.1:129768549-129769482 GCF_018294505.1 Triticum aestivum | reverse complement strand
CCCTCACGGACGGCGCCGCCGCCGGCACCTGGAGGGGGAAACGGACGCGTCGGGTCTACACAGAGGGGATCTTGCTGTGGGTCTGGCCCGGATGTTGCTCCAAAGTGTTCCTATGGGCTGACCTAACACAACCGGGTGGAGAGGCCCACTGGTCAAATCCCGTCCGTGCAAAGTCAAAGGGCTAGATCCGGTGGTCAAACGCTACACGGTTAGGCGGGACGGGGGCCCTGGGGTAGCAATGCCACCGGAGCGTCGCATCGGGCCCTCATACATGTGGGGTGGTGTGGTGGCATGTCCGAAGAGGCGGCACGCGTCTCCGGGGTGTGGCCCCCCTCATGGACGGCGATGACACGGTAGTAGACGTTCTGCGGAAACGATGCGGCGTGAATATTATTAAATACTCGGAGCGCGATAAAATCATGAGTTTTTTACATGACGTGGGCACATGTGCTATAGGACCGATGGTAATTTTTCATAGTTTTTCGTGATGGAGAAGTATCTGAACACTTCCCTCTATGCGGATTGCTCTTTGCGCGTCTACGACAGTGGCCGGCGGCCTCCGGGGGCTAGCATACCGTCAAATCTTGTGTAGGCGACCTCTCACAAGTCTGGAAGTGTTGTGGCGGTTGCAAATGCCCGGCACGCGTCTCCGGGGTGTGCCCCCCCCTCACGGACGGCGCTGCCGCCGGCACCTGGAGGGGGAAACGGACGCGTCGGGTCTACACGGAGTGGATGTAGCTGTGGGTTTGGCCCGGATGTTGCTCCCGGGTGTCCCTATGGCCGAACTGACACAACCGGGTGGAGAGGTCCACTGGTCAAAGCCCGTCTGTGCAAAGTCAAAGGGCTAGATCGCGTGGTCAAACGCTACAGGGTTAGGCGGGACGGGGGCACTGGGGGTAGCAATGCCGCCGGCCCGTCGTACCGGGCCCTCAT
>NC_057810.1:129767344-129768404 GCF_018294505.1 Triticum aestivum | reverse complement strand
GCACCTAGAGGGGGGAAACGGACGCGTCGGGTCTACACGGAGGGGATCTTGCTGTGGGTCTGGCCCGGATGTTGCTCCAAAGTGTTCTTATGGGCTGACCTAACACAACCGGGTGGAGAGGCCCACTGGTCAAATCCTGTCCGTGCAAAGTCAAAGGGCTAGATCCGCTGGTCAAACGCTACAGGGTTAGGTGGGACGGGGGCCCTGGGGGGTAGCAATGCCACCGGAGCATCGCATCGGGCCCTCATACATGCGGGGTGGTGCGGTGGCATGTCCGAAGAGGCGGCACGCGTCTCCGGGGTGTGGCCCCCCTCACGGACGGCGATGACACGGTAGTAGACGTTCTGCGGAAACGATGCGGCGTGAATATTATTAAATACTCAGAGCGCGATAAAATCGTGAGTTTTTTACATGACGTGGGCACATGTGCTATAGGACCGATGGTAATTTTTCATAATTTTTCGTGATGGAGAAGTATCTGAACACTTCCGTCTACGCGGATTGCTCTTCGCGCGTCTACGACTGTGGCCGGCGGCCTCCGGGGGCTAGCATACCGTCAAATCTTGCATAGGCGGCCTCTCACAAGTCTGGAAGTGTTGTGGCGGTTGCAAATGCCCAGCACGCGTCTCCGGGGTGTGCCCCCCCCCTCACGGACGGCGCTCCCGCCGGCACCTGGAGGGGGGAAACGGACGCGTCGGGTCTACACGGAGTGGATGTAGCTGTGGGTTTGGCCCGGATGTTGCTCCCGGGTGTCCCTATGGGCCGAACTGACACAACCGGGTGGAGAGGTCCACTGGTCAAAGCCCGTCCGTGCAAAGTCAAAGGGCTAGATCGCGTGCTCAAACGCTACAGGGTTAGGCGGGACGGGGGCACTGGGGGGGTAGCAATGCCGCCGGCCCGTCGTACCGGGCCCTCATACATGCGGGGTGGTGTGGTGGCATGTCTGAAGAGGCGGCACATGTGTCCGGGGTGTGCCCCCCTCACGGACGGCGCCGCCGCCGGCACCTGGAGGGGGGAAACGGACGCGTCGGGTCTACACGGAGGGGATCTTGCTGTGGGT
>NC_057810.1:129765359-129767334 GCF_018294505.1 Triticum aestivum | reverse complement strand
CTAGAGGGGGAAACGGACGCGTCGGGTCTACACGGAGGGGATCTTGCTGTGGGTCTGGCCCGGATGTTGCTCCAAAGTGTTCCTATGGGCTGACCTAACACAACCGGGTGGAGAGGCCCACTGGTCAAATCCCGTCCGTGCAAAGTCAAAGGGCTAGATCCGGTGGTCAAACGCTACACGGTTAGGCGGGACGGGGGCCCTGGGGGTAGCAATGCCACCGGAGCGTCGCATCGGGCCCTCATACATGTGGGGTGGTGTGGTGGCATGTCCGAAGAGGCGGCACGCGTCTCCGGGGTGTGGCCCCCCTCATGGACGGCGATGACACGGTAGTAGACGTTCTGCGAAAACGATGCGGCGGGAATATTATTAAATACTCGGAGCGCGATAAAATCATGAGTTTTTTACATGACGTGGGCACATGTGCTATAGGACCGATGGTAATTTTTCATAGTTTTTCGTGATGGAGAAGTATCTGAACACTTCCCTCTATGCGGATTGCTCTTCGCGCGTCTACGACTGTGGCCGGCGGCCTCCGGGGGCTAGCATACCGTCAAATCTTGTGTAGGCGGCCTCTCACAAGTCTGGAAGTGTTGTGGCGGTTGCAAATGCCCGGCACGCGTCTCCGGGGTGTGCCCCCCCCCTCACGGACGGCGCTGCCGCCGGCACCTGGAGGGGGAAACGGACGTGTCGGGTCTACACGGAGTGGATGTAGCTGTGGGTTTGGCCCAGATGTTGCTCCCGGGTGTCCCTATGGGCCGAACTGACACAACCGGGTGGAGAGGTCCACTGGTCAAAGCCCGTCCGTGCAAAGTCAAAGGGCTAGATCGCGTGGTCAAATGCTACAGGGTTAGGCGGGACGGGGGCACTGGGGGGTAGCAATGCCGCCGGCCCGTCGTACCGGGCCCTCATACATGTGGGGTGGTGTGGTGGCATCTCTGAAGAGGCGGCACGCGTGTCCGGGGTGTGCCCCCCCTCACGGACGGCGCCGCCGCCGGCACCTGGAGGGGGGAAACGGACGCGTCGGGTCTACACGGAGGGGATCTTGCTGTGGGTCTGGCCCGGATGTTGCTCCAAAGTGTTCTTATGGGCTGACCTAACACAACCGGGTGGAGAGGCCCACTGGTCAAATCCTGTCCGTGCAAAGTCAAAGGGCTAGATCCGCTGGTCAAACGCTACAGGGTTAGGCGGGACGGGGGCCCTGGGGGGTAGCAATGCCACCGGAGCATCGCATCGGGCCCTCAGACATGCGGGGTGGTGCGGTGGCATGTCCGAAGAGGCGGCACGCGTCTCCGGGGTGTGGCCCCCCTCACGGACGGCGATGACACGGTAGTAGACGTTCTGCGGAAACGATGCGGCGTGAATATTATTAAATACTTAGAGCGCGATAAAATCATGAGTTTTTTACATGACGTGGGCACATGTGCTATAGGACCGATGGTAATTTTTCATAATTTTTTGTGATGGAGAAGTATCTTAACACTTCCGTCTACGCGGATTGCTCTTCGCGCGTCTACGACTGTGGCCGGCGGCCTCCGGGGGCTAGCATACCGTCCAATCTTGCGTAGGCGGCCTCTCACAAGTCTGGAAGTATTGTGGCGGTTGCAAATGCCCAGCACGCGTCTCCGGGGTGTGCCCCCCCCCTCACGGACGGCGCTCCCGCCGGCACCTGGAGGGGGGAAACGGACGCGTCGGGTCTACACGGAGTGGATGTAGCTGTGGGTTTGGCCCGGATGTTGCTCTCGGGTGTCCCTATGGGCCGAACTGACACAACCGGGTGGAGAGGTCCACTGGTCAAAGCCCGTCCGTGCAAAGTCAAAGGGCTAGATCGCGTGGTCAAACGCTACAGGGTTAGGCGGGACGGGGGCACTGGGGGGTAGCAATGCCGCCGGCCCGTCGTACCGGGCCCTCATACATGCGGGGTGGTGTGGTGGCATGTCTGAAGAGGCGGCACGCGTGTCCGGGGTGTGCCCCCCCT